>NC_081554.1:12557719-12575219 GCF_963082655.1 Stomoxys calcitrans | reverse complement strand
GGTCTAGATCGGTTCAGATTTGGATATAGCTGCCATATAGACCGATTCGCCAATTTGGGGTCTAAGGCCCATAAAAGCGACATTTATTATCCGATTTTGCTGAATTTCAGGACGGAGAGTTATCTTAGGCCTCCCGACATCCTTTCTTAATGTGGCTCAGATCGGTCCAGATTTCGATATAGCTGCCATATAGACCGATCCGCCAATTTAGGGTCTAAGGCCCATAATAGCCACATTTATTATCCGATTTTGCTGAAATTTGGGACAGAGAGTTATGTTAGGCCACTCGTCGTCCTTCTTCAATTTGGCTCCGATCGGTTCAGATTTGGATATAGCTGCCATATAGACCGATTTCTCGATTTAAGGTCTTGCGCCCATTAAAGGCGCATTTATTGTCCGATGTCGTCGAAATTCAGGACAGTGAGTTAAGTCAAGGCTCTTGACATACTTCTGCAATATGGCATAGATTGGTCGAGATTTGGATATAGCTGCCATATAGACCGATCTCTCGATTTTAAATTATGGGGCCATAAAAGGTGCATTTATTATCCGATGTCTCCGAAATTAGGGACAGTGAGTAGTGTTAGGACCTTCGACATCCTTCTTCAATTTGGCTCAGATCGGTCTAGATTTGAATATAGCTGTTATATAGACCGATCTCTAGATTTAAGGTTTTGATTCAATAAAAGGCGCATTGGTTGTCCGATGTCGCCAGAATTTCGGACAGTAAGTTGAATTGGGCCCTTCGACGTTCTTTTTCAATTTGGCTTAAATCGGTCCAGATTTGGATATAGCTGTCATATAGACCGATATCTCGATTTAAGGTTTTGAGTTCCAAAAAAGTCGCATTTATAATCCGATTTCATCGAAATTTGAGTTATGTTAGGCTCTTCGAGTTTTTTCTGCAACTTGGCCCAAAGCGGTGCAGATTTGGATTTAGCTGCCATATAGTCTTGGCCACATAAAAGGCGCATTTATAGTCCGATTTCACTGAAATTTGACACTGTGACTTATGGCTTTTCGACATCCAACAATGTTTTGTACTTCGTAGTATTTGGTTCAAATCGAGACATATATCGATATAGCTGCTATGGGGCATAAGGTATGCTTTTTTCACCGAATTTTGACGAAAGGTGTTTTACATATATACCCGAGGTGGTGGGTATCCAAAGTTCGGCCCGGCCGAACTTAACGCCTTTTTACTTGTTACTTTTTATACCCTCCACCATAGGATGGGGGTATACTAATTTCGTCATTCTGTTTGTAACTACTCGAAATATGCGTCTGAGACCCCATAAAGTACAGATATTCTTGATCGTCGCGACATTTTATATCGATCTAGTCATGTCCGTCCGTCTGTCCGACTGCCTGTCGAAAACACGCTAACTTTCGAAGGATTAAAACCTACCGCTTGAAATCTTGCATAAATACTTATTATTGGTGTAGGTTGGTTGGGATTGTAAATGGGCCATATCGGTCCATGTTTTGATATAGCTGTCATATAAACCGATCTTGGATCTTGACCTTTTGAGCCTCTAGAGGGCGCAATTCTTATCCGATTGGAATGAAATTTTGCACGACGTAATTCGTTATGATATGTAACGACTATGCAAAGTGTGGTTCAAATCGGTCCACAACCTGATATAGCTCCCATATAAACCGATCTTGGGTCTTGACTTCTTGAGCCTCTAGAGGGCGCAATTCTTATCCGATTGGAATGAAATTTTGCACGACGTGTTTCGTTATGATATGTAACGACTATGCAAAGTGCGGTTCAAATCGGTCTATAATCTGATATAGCTGTCATAAAAACCAATCTGGGGACTTTCCTTCTTGAGCTTCCAGAGGGCGCAATTATTATCCGATTTGACTAAAATTTTGCACGACGTATTTTGCATAAGTTATGCATTTTTCCCCGGATTGTATTGTGAAAGGGGTTTACGTTTATACCCGAGGTGGTCGGTATCCAAGTTCGACCCGGCCGAACTTAATGCCTTTTTACTTGTTTTATTTTAAAATGACACGTTCGAGTTGTTTTTGGAGAGTCCACTCACTACCTCATCCTTTAAGCTATTATTTGTTGTTCCTGCTACACTCAAATCTGAATTTAATAGTTTAACTTCAACTTCTCTTAATTGCCACTTCTTCGAAACTTGACATACGAATCTTAATTCCATTCGCTGTCAATGGAAATTTAATCCTAAAGCCAATAATCGCAAATAAAAGACAAGTAAATGTTACAACTGCTCTAAACTCTGCAAGGCCACTGTAAAGCGGCTATGAATGAAAGTAATTTCTTGCTTGAAATCCTTTGGCCTTCTTTAAATGTTTTCCCAAAAGTCAAACACAGCCCTTTGGGGAGTTTTCCCAGTATTTCCATCTTTCAAATGGAAATTTTTGTGAAAACAAATTTTTTCAAATTGTGAAACTGCAAGAACACTCCTCAACCCTGCTATCTCAGTGGGACAGAAAGAACAGAGCAACAAAAGGAGCAGGAAAAACAACATTTATTGTGCATCCGCTTTATATATATTTTGAATGAAATAAATGAACTTGCTTAAGACTTATTTTAGTTCTGATGTTTTTTTTTTTTTTTTTTTTGTTCTCTTTTGATGGATGTTTTTTCGAATAAATTTGACTGTCAGAAGTTATATAGAGAGCATTTTTTGTGTGAATATTGATAGTATTACCATTATAAAATTGAAAGTAGTAGAAAACTTTATTGGCTTCTTTATTTGTAGAGGACAAGGAATTCAAATTGAACGTTATTGGATGAACGGTATAGTGGAAGAATGAAAAATCCACAATGACCATATTTTCATTTCAAACATTTATTTGCGAACATGCGGAATACTCATAAAGTTAAGTCAGATGAATGAATGGATAGAAATAGTAGCAGTTGGGCAGAGCATATTATCAGACGAAGTTAGTAAAAAGGCATTAAGTTCGGCCGGGACGAACTTAGGATACCCAGCACCTCGGATATATATATTAACCCCATTAAATCAAGTCCAGTGACTAAATCACTATTTATGAAACCTTAGCAGCTATTGGGTTGCCCAAAAAGTAATTGCGGATTTTTCATATAGTCGGCGTTGACTAATTTTTTCTCAGCTTGTGACTCTGTAATTGCATTCTTTCTTCTGTCAGTTATCAGCTGTTACTTTTAGCTTGCTTTAGAAAAAAAGTGTAAAAAAGTATATTTTATTAAAGTTCATTCTAAGTTTTATTAAAAATGCATTTACTTTCTTTTAAAAAATCCGCAATTACTTTTTGGGCAACCCAATAATATGGTCCGATCTGAATCAAACTCTCCAGGGACGACGAAAGTTATAATACATTAACCTGTGATTAGTGTATATGGTAGCTACATCCAAATATAGTCCATTTTCACTTCTGCGCTCTACGCTTGCGCTCATTCCAAAATCTCAGACAACTTAGTGTCGAGGTATCTGCCACCAGTTGAACTTTCCATCGGGCTTTTGGCCTTCCCGGTTTGCGTGTATCACCGTGTTTGCCTTCAAAAGACTTCTCGGCTGGAGCTTCTTCATCCATTCTGACAACATGACCTAGCCAACGTATTTTGATGCGTGTAACCGTTGAATTTTGATGCGTTGTATTTTGATGCGTGTAACTATGCTATCATCGTTATACAGCTCATACAACTCGTGGTTCATACTTCGCCTATATTCTCCATGAACGCAAACTGGTTCATATATTTTACGAAAAATCTTTCTCTCAAATACTCCACGCCTCATCTGCTTTCACAAGTACCCATGCTTCAGAACCATATAACAGCACGGGTAGTATCAGTGTCTTATACAGTGAAATCTCCGTCTGTCGAGATGTGGTCTTGTTTCTAAACTGCCTACTTAGTCCAAAGTAGCATCTGTTTGCCAGTGTTATTATTCGCTTAATCTCAAAGCTGGTGTCATTCATTTCGGTTACGGCGGTGCCGAGGTATTTAAAGTTACTGACTGTCTCAAAGTTGTGGTTCAAAACTTTCTCCACTTCTCTATCTGCTCTGAAACCATCCATTTCGTCTTATCTCCATTTACTGCCAAACCCATTTTCACTGACTATCTTTCGATTTATTCAAAGGCTGCAGTTATTACTTCCCGTGACCGACCTAAGATAACGATGTCGTCGGCATAGGCGAGTAGCATGTGTTCTCTTGTGAGAAGCATGCATGTGTACGCATCTCGCGTAATCTTCTCCAACAGGATATTAAAGAGATCACACGATAGGATATCTCCTTGTCTGAAACCTCGTTTGGTATTAAATGGTTCGGAGAGATTCTTTTCTATTCTTACTGAGGAACGCGTATCAGCAAATGTCATCCTGCAGAGTCTTATTATTTTTGCAGGGATACCAAACTCAGACATGGCTTGAAATACCTTTGAACGTGAAGGAGTATCGAAAGTGGCTTTGTAGTCAACAAAAAAATGGTAGATAATGATCTAGGGTGGAATTACCTGGTCTAAAGCCGCATTGATAGGACCCAATTATCTCATTGACTTTAGGTTTTAATCTTTCACACAGTACGCTCGAGTGTATCTTGTATGCGATGGGGAGGAGACTTATTCTTCTGTAGCTGGCACATTCCGTCTTGTCTTCTTTCTTGTGTATGGGACATAGTATGTTGAGGTTCCAATCATCGGGTATGCGTTCTTCTAGCCAGAATGCGCAGACAAGCTGATGCATACGCCTTACCAGCGTGTCACCTCCGGTCTTAAATAGTTCAGCGGGTAATCCGTCGGCTCCTGCTGACTTGTTATTCTTCAGTCGGGTCACTGCTACTTGGACCTCATTCTGACTAGGAGGTAAACATTCTATACCATCATCTGGGATTGGTTCTGCTATATACTCCACGCCGCCAACATCGGACACTAGCAGTTGCACCAAAGCCATCGGTTTGATGTTTAATTCTTTGGTAGAATATCCTGACTTTATTCTGACTCCTGTACATCTCACACTCATGTCTTTCCATTTCCTCTTTCTTTCTGCAGAATAGACGTTTCTCTTTTCTCCTTTTCTTCCGATACCTCTCCTTCATCTGGCGCGTTGCTACTGATTGCAGGGTTGCTGTATATGCCTCATTCTTGGCTTCAGTAGCATCTCGACACTCTTGATCGTACCATGGGTTTCTTGGGAGAGGCTTCCGGTTCCCAAGTACGGATTTCGAAGCATTTTCAATGGAATGGGCAATGGTTTGACACTGCACCATTACATCATCGCTTTTATATCATCGATCTATCCGTGGAACGAAAATAGATTCGGATCATTACCTTGTTGCAACAAAGGTTCGCGCCAGTTTGAACATGGCAAGGAAAGTACGATCTGACACTGCAGGGAAGCTTGACATTGAAAAGCGCCATACTCTACTCAACAGACCCAACTGCTTTAATCAAAGCAACAAAGCAAAGATGTGCGTTCTATCCGTGGAGCGAAAATAGATTCGGATCATTACCTTGTTGCAGCAAAGGTTCGCACCCGTTTGAACATGGCGAGGAAAGTACGATCTGACACTGCACGATCTGACACTGCGGGGAAGCTGGACATTGAAATGCGCCATTCTCTACTCGACTGACCCAACTGCTTTGACCAAAGCAACAAAGCAGTTGGGTCAGTCGAGTAGAGAATGGCGCTTTTCAATGTCCAGCTTCCCTGCAGTGTCAGATCGTGCAGTGTCAGATCGTACTTTCCTCGCCATGTTCAAACGGGTGCGAACCTTTGCTGCAACAAGGTAATGATCCGAATCTATATTCGCTCCACGGATCGATCGTACATCTAACACGCTGGATGAATACTTTCCATGTATCACAAGGAGATCAATTTGGTTCCTTGTCTTTTGATCGGGTGACAGCCATGTGGCTTTGTTAATATTTTTATGTTAAAATCTGGTGCTACTAACTACCATGTTTTTTGCCGCGGCGAAATCTATCAGCCTCAACCCATTACTGGACGTTATCTCCTGGAGGCTAAACTTTCCGACTGTTTGACCAAAAATGTCCCCTATCTTTGCATTAAAATCTCCCAGAACGATTTCAATAACATGGGCAGAGCAGCGGTCATATTCTCTCTCTAGGCGCTCGTAGAAAATATCCTGGGTCTGCTCGTCTTTGTCTTCCGTCGGGGCATGGGCACAAACAAGGCTGATGTTGACGAATTTGGCTTTTATGCGGAATGTGGCTAGCCCCTCATCCACCGGAGTATAACTTGAGACAAGGTGTTTCAGTCTCTGACTAACCAGAAATCCACAGCCAAATTCATGCCTCGTGTTATGGCAGCTATAGTTAGTCACCGTTTGATGTTGTTGTGATGCCATTCCCAGTCCATCACACTTCCTGTATGGCGCTTATATCTGCCTTGTACTTCTCTAATACATCCGCCAGCGCGTATACTGCACCTTCTCTATAAAGAGTGCGGACATTCCAGGTGCAGATCCGCAAATCATGGTCCTTTTTTCGTTTGCGCAGGTCATCAACGTTGGGGGTGATCCGTTTTTACTATTCCTTTGTTTCTCATAGTAGTTCTCATAGTTTTCTGGGGGCGGGTTACTGTCCCAGCGTCCCAACCGCATGGGTTTTGTGGGATTGCACATGTATCCCTCGTTGTGGCGAGCCGCTTGCTCCAAGATCTGACACTCGCCGCCAGCCGCCCCTAACCAGAGAACAGACGCTAATGTTGGCCATTGGTTATTTGAAGGCGCCACTAACTCGCCTTGTCATCTCGAGTATCTTTGGCACTCGGTATTTAATTAAGAGCCAGTGCCATCTGACTCCTCACTGAGACTTTCCTCTCGAAAATCGAATGGAAAATCGCTGACTGCCCGCGGCCGCATTTGCAGCTACTCCACTTAAAAACGAAGCTTTCCCTCATCCGCACCCTTTGACGCGCCCGGTAGGTTTCACCCAAGCTTCCCCCGTGATAACGATGGGCATCACACAAGTCGGAGCTCAAAGTTCCAGCCTATGTGGTGGTCATAGTCATCACGTGTAGGCCGGGAAGTCATAACGGAACTCTATTTTGCACATAGTGTTCTGTTATGACTTCCAACAACTAAATCGGTCTAAATCGGTCTATAACCTGATATACCTCTCATACAAACTGATCTGCCGATTTGACATCTTTAGTTCCTGTAAGTTAAGTACTGTCCGAATCGGTCGATAATCTTATTTAGCTCCCATATAAACCAATCTCCCGATTTTAATTTTTTACCCTTAGAAGCCTCAATTTTCATCCATTTTGGCTGAAATTTGGAACATGGACTTTTTTAAAAGCTTTCAACATCCATGCCAAGTATGATCCGAATCGGTCTATAAACAGATATAGCTTCCATATAAATCGATCCCCGGATTTGACTTCTTCAGCCCTTAGAAGCCTAAATTTGCCTACGATTTGGCTGAAATTCGGAACAAATACTTCTGTTATGACGATCCCCTGGTTTGACTTCTTCAGTCCTTAGAAGCCTACATTTTCACCTGATTTGGCTAAAATATTGGTCCAAATCTCTACTTTATGACTTACAACATCCATGCCAAGTTTTATCCGATTCGGTCAATATAGCGATATAGGCCTCCCTAATTACCGATATCCCAATATGACTTTTTAAGAGCAAAATAACTCAAATATAAACTGAGTTCATATAAGGGTTCATGTTTAGTAGAATCCAAGGTGGTGGGTACCCAAGATTTGCCCCGGCCGAACTTAGCACATATTTACTTGTCTTAACATCATTTATTTGGATATGCTCCATTCAAATTCAGACCACTTTTAACATTTAACTCTATTCCAAACCATTAACAAACATTTTCATTACAAAAAATTTAATAACAATTTTAATACGTAATAACTTCAAAGCTTTAACCAAAGCATTTCAATTTTCTCCAAAACCTAAACATAAAATAAGAAATCCCAACATTTTAACTTCAATTTGAACTTGCAAAAAGTTTTCAAATAAAATCCAAACTTTTGCCACAAAGTTAAATATTTAGGATATATTTTTAAAACTATCCCCTCCTCAGGCTATGCACAAAAACTCCTCTCAAAGTCATAGCGGAATAACCGCGCCACAAAACTATCATTGAATAGCCCATTTTGAGGGGTCGTTTCTTTTGTTTGTGTTCTAAGGGTCAAAAGAAAATTTTTCTCTCATGCTTTCTTCTGTCTTTGTTTTCTGCCAATTATGGTGGTTTGATTTTGAGTTGTGTTTTTTCTGGTCACTAGAGGGAAGGAGGTGCTTGTCGCCACATCCATCCTGGGAATCATCATCAATAGAGGCGATATTTGCCTCTTCTGTTAGGCGATTATTATCATTCGTTCGTTGAGTATTTGTCTGACGCCCAAATACTACAAAAGAATGACATACAACAAAAAGTCCCTTTTTGGTAAATGGTAAGTCATCATCATAGGGGTTGCCAGTTTTAAGGAACTTTGCAAGTATTTTAATGGATTTTATATAAGGAAACAGGGCCCGCTCCGCTGCGCCTTCTTTAACTCTCTAATATCAATTTAGGGTGGGGACACTTCGCGCTGTATATGGATATCGTGCTACTGTAGTACTGTAAAAACTAGCTGGACAGGGCCCGCTCCGCTGCGTTGAACGCCTGCGTCGAACGCCTGCGTTGAACGCCTGCGTTGAACGCCTGCGTTGAACGCCTGCGTTGAACGCCTGCGTTGAACGCCTGCGTTGAACGCCTGCGGTGGTTATCCCCTCTTAATGCTGGCGACATTTGCGAGGTACCATACAAAGAGGTGTCGTACTGGGACACACCGTACGGAATCGGCTATAAAAAAGGCGCCTTATCGTTGATAAATTCAACTTGAATCCGAAAGCGCTCATTGATATATGAAAAGTTTGCCCCTGCTTGGTTCCTGGGCAAATTTTTACTCTACTCCGAAAAGCCTTTCTTTTGAGCCCCATATTACTGTATTGGTAAATATTTCGGTTGTGGTTGAAGGTGGGGTGGACCCCAGGGTCTTTGTTCTGAAAATGAATATAAATTTTCCGAAAATCAATAAATATCGAGCCCAAATAGCATTTACATAACAGGGAAGTATTTTAGGGTGGGGCGGCTGCCCAAACACATGGCTCTATATTGACGTGCTTGGTCTATATCCATTTGGCAGGTTTTGGGCTGTCCCCGCGGCACCCGTCACCCGTCACCAACAATAGGAACCATGTTTTTTTGGGGATTGTTGGAGTGCAAAAAATTGCAGACTAATCGCATTAACAATCTCGGAGAAAGGGTATTTTGGAAATTAGGGTAATGAGAAGTGCTTTTTAGAGGAGATATTTCGACTCAAATATGGATATCAAATTCATGTGCACTCCCCAATCCCTTTTCATTGAACCCCATTTTGTCATGGTCGGTAAGTATGAACCGTTTGAAGGGTGTTTTGGGGTTGGGGAGGCCTTTGGCACTTTGCCCTGAAAATAGATATCAAATTCGTTCTTTACTCCCAAATACCGTTGATTTGAGCTCCATATTGCTATAGTCGGAAATAAAGTTCCGTTTAAGGGGTGATTTAGGGCGTACCCCCAAAATTGGATATCAAATTCGTTTTCTACTCTCAAATAACTTTCATTCGAGTCTCATATTGCCATAATGGGTCAATTTATCTGTTCGACGTATTTTTAGGAGGAAAATAACCACCTTGACTTGAATGCAAATTTTAATGTCCTATTTAAATTTTACTCCCAAATATCTTTCATTTGAATCCTATATAGTCATGGTCGGCTGATATGCCCATATGGGGGTGAAGCGACCTCCCATGACTTGGACCTAATTTTTTATGCCATGTTTGTAATCTACTGCCGGAGACATTTCATTTGAGTCCCATATTCATAGGAATGTCGAATAATTCTGTTTAGAGGTGTTTTTGGGTTGGGCGGCCCGCTGGGTACTTGGGCCCAAAATTTAATATGATATTATTTTTCTAGTCTCCAAAATCTTTCATTTGATACCCATATTGTGCATATCAGTCCTCTTTTGGGTTTGGGTGACGTTTTTGGTGTAAGCGGGAGGGTCAGCCACCATACGACATCTAAAAATTATATAACCTATGTTTCCCTTTTTGAATTCTACGGAAAAAACAAGCAAACCGAGTCTCATATAGTCATGATGGGTCATATGTCCATTTGGGGAGTTTTTGTGAGGGTGAGATGACCCCTAACACTTCGATCTGATTTTGTATGCCAGATTTGTAATCTACTCTCGAATACCTTTCATTTAAGCCCCATATTGATATGGACGACCAATTTGTCTGTTTTTAGACATTTTGGGGTTAGGGCGACTTCTTGGGTACTTGGTCACAATTTTTAATACCATATTCGTATTCTACTCTTCAATACCTTTCATTTGATTTCGATATTGTCTTTATCGGTCCACTTGTGATTTTGGGTGGTATTTATGGGGTAACGGGGAGGGCACGTCCCCTTCCGATATCAACAAATTATAAAGCATGTGTCTTCTTCCTGACCATATTAGAAATCTACTCCCGAATACCTTTCATTTGAGTCCCATATTGTCATGATCGTCAAATAAACCTATTTTGGGGGGTTTTGTGGCTGGGGCGGCCCCCCAGGTACTTGGACCCAACTTTTATTATTACTACGGTTGAATATCTTTCATTTGAATCCCATATTGTCCCGATCGGTCCACTTTAATTTTTGGGTATTACTTTTGGGGTAAGGGGGAGGGTCCGCCCTCCTCCCGATATCAAAAAATTTTAAGGGCTATGATTCTTTCCAGACCAACCTACACAATCTGTGAAAATTCCAAACAAACACGAATTGAGTTTCTGATCCATAAACTAAAAAAATTAAGCCATTCAAAGACGTTCTCTTATTGCACAGTGGGATAGAATCACAAAAACTGGTAATAAATCCGCCGTTTAAGAAAGTTTTGGGGATATATCTTTAAAATTTTCAATGTTTAGAGCTAAACCATTAAGGAGATCATATGCAGATGAAACAGGCGCCTCGCAGGACCTTAAAGTCACTTCGAAAATCAGCTCGGACTGCCATATACAAACTTCCAAACTTTTTGTTTTGCTGGATAGTGGTAGAAAATCCCTACAAAAAAGAGGTCTACAATTGAAATCGGACCACAAATGAAGATTGGCAGCCTGAACAAGTTTTCCACATGTCAAGGTGACCGGGGGCCTGCCAAGAGACGCTAGTAAAATATGTTTACCCTAGGCAACTCTACACTTATCCTTCCGTGTGTCTTTCCCTAAGACAGAACTATAGCGCATAGCTATGGGCATGTCATGGCTCTGCTGAAGCATTGCTTAGTAGTAGTTGGGGGACAAATGGAATTAGTTATGATGTATCATGGCAGCTGAAGCTTTATGCTTGTCAATCACTATAAATTGAACCATAAAACAACAACAACAGCACTAACAGCATTGACAGCTAAGGGATAAATATCATGATAGTCAAATAGTGAAGCGGCAATAAAACTGCCTTTGGCCATTTATCACCAACAAAACAGTTCAACATATAAAATGTGGCCTTCCGCCTTCCCATGGTTGCATATAGAACAATGGGAATGGCCACCATCATGATAATGATGAAGTTGATCATAATGTCAATAATTATGAAGCCAAACACAATAATCACATATTGAATTTCTATTATAATCGGATTAGAGAAACATATGTGAAGATTATGAATTGTTTCAGATTTTCTATGGCCTCTCAGTCCCATTGGTGTCGCCTTTTTGCTGTTCTGCAATTCTGATAACATTTTGAACTGCTCATAAAAACTTTTGTTGCTTGCTCACAATGAAACATTTGTAGCCAATTAAATTGAAAACAATAGAGGAGGATTTATTCGCAAAAAAATAAAACCTCTGTGCCACCAAATATAATTGCCACAAATAGTATTGGCTGCTGTCCTAAGCCCCCTTAGTAGGATAGGGAAATGGGCCTTAATTCGTGACACCATTGAAAATCATTTAATGAAAATCCATTAAAAATCGAAATTTCGGTTGCAAACTGTAAAATGACTGTATCTCCTTAACTATGCGTCCTAGAGGGAAATGGGCTTTAATCCGTGACTCCGTCAAAAAATTTTAAATTTCATTGAAAATCCATTAAAAATCGAAATTTCAATTGCAAAACTTAAAATGGCTGTATCTCCTTAACTATGCGTCCTAGAGGGAAATGGGCCTTAATCCGTGACTCCATCAAAAAATTTGATATTTGATTGAAAATCCATTAAAAATCGAAATTTCAATTGCAAAACTTAAAATGGCTGTATCTCCTTAAGTATGCGTCCTAGAGGGAAATGGGCCTTAATCCGTGAATCCATCAAAAATTTGAAATTTCATTGAGAAGCCATTAAAATTCGAAATTTCAATTGCAAAACTTAGAATGGCTGTATCTCCTTAACTATGCGTCCTAGAGGGAAATGGGCCTTAATCCGTGAATCCATCAAAAATTTTAAATTTCATTGAGAAGCCATTAAAATTCGAAATTTCACTTGCAAAACTTAAAACGACTGTATCTCCTTAACTATGCGTCCTAGAGAGAAATGGGCCTTACTCCGTGACTCCATCAAAAATTTTGAAATTTCATTGAAAATCCATTAAAATTCGAAATTTCAATTGCAAAACTTAGAATGGCTGTATCTCCTTAACTATGCGTCCTAGAGGGAAATGGGCCTTAATCCGTGAATCCATCAAAAATTTGAAATTTCATTGAGAAGCCATTAAAATTCGAAATTTCACTTGCAAAACTTAAAACGACTGTATCTCCTTAACTATGCGTCGTAGAGGGAAATGGACCTCAATTGGTGACTCTATCAAAAAATTTTGAATGTCACGAAAATCCATTAAAAATCGATATTTCACTTGCAAAACTTAAAATGGCTGTATCTCCTTAACTATGCATCCTAGAGGGAAATGGGCCTTAATCCGTGACTCCATCGAAAAATTTGAAATATCTTTGAAAATCCATTAAAAATCGAAATTTCACTTGGAAAACTTAAAACGACTGTATCTCCTTAACTATGCGTCCTAGAGAGAAATGGGCCTTACTCCGTGACTCCATCAAAAATTTTGAAATTTCATTGAAAATCCATTAAAAATCGAAATCTCATTTGCAAAACTTAAAGTGGCTGTATCTCCTTAACTATGCGTCGTAGAGGGAAATGGGCCTTCATCCGTGACTCCATTAAAAATTTTGAAATTTCATTGAAAATCCATTAAAAATCGAAATTTCACTTGCAAAACTTAAAATGGCTGTATCTCCTTAACTATGCGTCCTAGAGAGAAATGGGCGTTAATCCGTGACTCCCTCAAAAAAATTGAAATTTCATTGAAAATCCATTAAAAATCGAAATTTCACTGGCAAAATTTAAAATGGCTGTATCTCCTTAACTATGCGTCCTAGAGGGAAATGGGCCTTAATCCATGATTCCATCAAAAAATTTTAAATTTCATTGAAAATCCATTAAAAATCGAAATTTCACTTGCAAAACTTAAAACGACTGTATCTCCTTAACTATGCGTCGTAGAGGGAAATGGGCCTTCATCCGTGACTCCATTAAAAAATTTGAAATTTCATTGAAAATCCATTAAAAATCGAAATTTCACTTGCAAAACTTAAAATGGCTATATCTCCTTAACTATGCGTCCTAGAGGAAAATGGGCCTTAATCCGTGACTCCATCAAAAAATTTTAAATTTCATTGAAAATGCATTAAAAATCGAAATTTCACTTGCAAAACTTAAAATGGCTGTATCTCCTTAACTATGCGTCCTAGAGGAAAATGGGCCTTAATCCGTGACTCCATCAAAAAATTTTAAATTTCATTGAAAATGCATTAAAAATCGAAATTTCACTTGCAAAACTTAAAATGGCTGTATCTCCTTAACTATGCGTCCTAGAGGGAAATGGGCCTTAATCCGTGACTCCATCAAAAAATTTTAAATTTCATTGAAAATCTATTAAAAATCGAAAAAAAATTTTAAATTTCATTGAAAATGCATTAAAAATCGAAATTTCACTTGCAAAACTTAAAATGGCTGTATCTCCTTAACTATGCGTCCTAGAGGGAAATGGGCCTTAATCCGTGACTCCATCAAAAAATTTGAAATATCATTGAAAATTAACTAAAATTCGAAATTTTACTAGCAAAACTTAAAATGGCTGTATCTCCTTAACTATGCGTCCTAGAGGAAAATGGGCCTTAATCCGTGACTCCATCAAAAAATTTTAAATTTCATTGAAAATGCATTAAAAATCGAAATTTCACTTGCAAAACTTAAAATGGCTGTATCTCCTTAACTATGCGTCCTAGAGGAAAATGGGCCTTAATCCGTGACTCCATCAAAAAATTTTAAATTTCATTGAAAATGCATTAAAAATCGAAATTTCACTTGCAAAACTTAAAATGGCTGTATCTCCTTAACTATGCGTCCTAGAGGGAAATGGGCCTTAATCCGTGACTCCATCAAAAAATTTGAAATTTCATTGAAAATCTATTAAAAATCGAAATTTCACTTGCAAAACTTAAAATGGCTGTATCTCCTTAACTATGCGTCCTAGAGGGAAATGGGCCTTAATCCGTGACTCCATCGAAAAATTTGAAATTTCATTGAAAATCCATTAAAAATCGAAATTTCACTTGCAAAACTTAAAATGGCTGTATCTCCTTAACTATGCGTCCTAGAGGGAAATGGGCCTTAATCCGTGACTCCATAAAAAAATTTTAAATTTCATTGAAAATGCATTAAATATCGAAATTTCACTTGCAAAACTTAAAATGGCTGTATCTCCCTAACTATGCGTCCTAGAGGGAAATGGGCCTTAATCCGTGACTCCATCAAAAAATTTTAAATTTCATTGAAAATCCATTAAAAATCGAAATTTCACTTGCAAAACTTAAAATGGCTGTATCTCCTTAACTATGCGTCCTAAAGGGAAATGTGCCTTAATCCGTGACTCCATCAAAAAATTTGAAATTTCATTGAAAATCCATTAAAAATCGAAATTTCACTTGCAAAACTTAAAATGGCTGTATCTCCTTAACTATGCGTCCTAGAGGGAAATGGGCCTTAATCCGTGACTCCATCAAAAAATTTGAAAATTCATTGAAAATTTATTAAAATTCAAAATTTCACTAGCAAAACTTAAAATTGCTGTATCTCCTTCAATATGCGTCCTAGAGGGAAATGGGCCTTAATCCGTGACTCCATCAAAAAATTTGAAATTTCATTGAAAATCCATTAAAAATCGAAATTTCACTTGCAAAACTTAAAATGGCTGTATCTCCTTAACTATGCGTCCTAGAGGGAAATGGGCCTTAATCCGTGACTCCATCAAAAAATTTGAAATTTCATTGAAAATTTATTAAAATTCGAAATTTCACTAGCAAAACTTAAAATGGCTGTATCTCCTTAACTATGCGTCCTAGAGGGAAATGGGCCTTAATCCGTGACTCCATCAAAAAATTTTATATTTCATTGAAAATGCATTAAAAATCGAAATTCCACTTGCAAAACTTAAAATGGCTGTATCTCCTTAACTATGCGTCCTGGAGGGAAATGGGCCTTAATCCGTGACTCCATCAAAAAATTTTAAAATTTCATTGAAAATGCATTAAAAATCGAAATTTCACTTGCAAAACTTAAAATGGCTGTATCTCCTTAACTATGCGTCCTAGAGGGAAATGGGCCTTAATCCGTGACTCCATCAAAAAATTTGAAATTTCATTGAAAATTTATTAAAATTCGAAATTTCACTAGCAAAACTTAAAATGGCTGTATCTCCTTAACTGTGCGTCCTAGAGGGAAATGGGCCTTAATCCGTGACTCCATCAAAAAATTTTAAATTTCATTGAAAATGCATTAAAAATCGAAATTTCACTTGCAAAACTTAAAATGGCTGTATCTCCTTAACTATGCGTCCTAGAGGGAAATGGGCCTTAATCCGTGACTCCATCAAAAAATTTTATATTTCATTGAAAATGCATTAAAAATCGAAATTTCACTTGCAAAACTTAAAATGGCTGTATCTCCTTAACTATGCGTCCTAGAGGGAAATGGGCCTTAATCCGTGACTCCATCAAAAAATTTGAAATTTCATTGAAAATCTATTAAAAATCGAAATTTCACTTGCAAAACTTAAAATGGCTGTATCTCCTTAACTATGCGTCCTAAAGGGAAATGGGCCTTAATCCGTGACTCCATCGAAAAATTTGAAATTTCATTGAAAATCCATTAAAAATCGAAATTTCACTTGCAAAACTTAAAATGGCTGTATCTCCTTAACTATGCGTCCTAGAGGGAAATGGGCCTTAATCCGTGACTCCATCGAAAAATTTGAAATTTCATTGAAAATCCATTAAAAATCGAAATTTCACTTGCAAAACTTAAAATGGCTGTATCTCCTTAACTATGCGTCCTAGAGGGAAATGGGCCTTAATCCGTGACTCCATCAAAAAATTTGAAATTTCATTGAAAATTTATTAAAATTCGAAATTTCTCTAGCAAAACTTAAAATGGCTGTATCTCCTTAACTGTGCGTCCTAGAGGGAAATGGGCCTTAATCCGTGACTCCATCAAAAAATTTTAAATTTCATTGAAAATGCATTAAAAATCGAAATTTCACTTGCAAAACTTAAAATGGCTGTATCTCCTTAACTATGCGTCCTAGAGGGAAATGGGCCTTAATCCGTGACTCCATCAAAAAATTTTAAATTTCATTGAAAATGCATTAAAAATCGAAATTCCACTTGCAAAACTTAAAATGGCTGTATCTCCTTAACTATGCGTCCTAGAGGGAAATGGGCCTTAATCCGTGACTCCATCGAAAAATTTTAAATTTCATTGAAAATGCATTAAAAATCGAAATTTCACTTGCAAAACTTAAAATGGCTGTATCTCCTTAACTATGCGTCCTAGAGGGAAATGGGCTTTAATCCGTGACTCCATCGAAAAATTTGAAATTTCATTGAAAATCCATTAAAAGTCGAAATTTCACTTGCAAAACTTAAAATGGCTATATCTCCTTAACTATGCGTCCTAGAGGAAAATGGGCCTTAATCCGTGACTCCATCAAAAAATTTTAAATTTCATTGAAAATGCATTAAAAATCGAAATTTCACTTGCAAAACTTAAAATGGCTGTATCTCCTTAACTATGCGTCCTAGAGGAAAATGGGCCTTAATCCGTGACTCCATCAAAAAATTTTAAATTTCATTGAAAATGCATTAAAAATCGAAATTTCACTTGGAAAACTTAAAATGGCTGTATCTCCTTAACTATGCGTCCTAGAGGGAAATGGGCCTTAATCCGTGACTCCATCAAAAAATTTGAAATTTCATTGAAAATCTATTAAAAATCGAAATTTCACTTGCAAAACTTAAAATGGCTGTATCTCCTTAACTATGCGTCCTAGAGGGAAATGGGCCTTAATCCGTGACTCCATCGAAAAATTTTAAATTTCATTGAAAATCCATTAAAAATCGAAATTTCACTTGCAAA
>NC_081554.1:12416298-12557519 GCF_963082655.1 Stomoxys calcitrans | reverse complement strand
TCGACTACAAGTTTGCTCTTCATTATCATGTGGCCTTGAGTGGGTGAAACCATACCCTGAAGTTGCTAGAAAGTTTAGTCTTATACCACAGAACTTAATGTAATTGGACATTTAAACCATTTATAGTATTAAAAGTAAGGAATGCTTAAAGTCAGCCCAGGCCGAATCCTATACACCCTTCACAATGGATAGCGTGTATGAAGTTTTGGATGTTATACATAGATTCATACTATACTGTATTTACATACAGGGTGGCTGATGAATATTGCTACAATGATGAATATTGCTACATTTTTTTTTCGGTGTATGGAATACATTTTTCTTTTATTCATGTTAAATTAAATTATTAAATTAATTATTAAATTATTATTAATTAAATTAATTAATTAATTAATTAAATTAATTATTAAATTATTATTATTAAATAGAAAAAAAGTTATTACATTTTTTTTTGGTAGCGGCTTTCATCAGCCACCCTGTATATCTACCGTTTTGAGACATAGTTGTACGATTTACGCATATAGAATACTACTTTTGATATAAGTCACTTTTCCTTACAACACTTCATTAGCCCCTATGCACGAGGTGAGTGTAAGTCTTTATCCTATTCCTTTTCTGCCCGATATGTTTTCATTGCCCAGCTTACCATCATCTTATCTTTGAAAAGTTTGGTTACATCTTAGAAGAAGAACCTTCAAAGTCTTTAAAGTTATCAAATTGCAAATTCTGCACAAAGACATTTTGTCTGATGTATTAAAGATTTCCATTGAATAAATGTCACGTTTGAAGTTTCTTTTAAGGTTCCAACTACCACTAACAATTAACGCTCACACTCGTACATCAAAACCAATCGAATACAATTTTAAAGTCATAACCATAAATACGGTATTCATATGGTAATTCTTGGAACTTCGCCACAGTTCATTCGAATGTGTTTTCATTGAAGTATTATCCCTCAAACAAAGGCCAAAAGGATGTTATTTTTAGGGGTCGAAAGAGCTAGACAAGAAGATCTGCTTTGATGTAACTTTGATGGGGAATTTAATGTGGAAATGAAGTGGGCGAGAAGCAACCGCATTAAGTAAACCTAAGGCTTTAGGGTAGATGAAGAAATTTAAAGAAGAATACAGAAAAACTTTGAGCAGTTGTTGACTGCATGGAATACTTGCTGTTCATCATCGTTTTGGGGAACGACCAGAAGGAATTCAGTTGCTAAAATTCACAAACAACTTTATGCTTCAGAGTTTACGACAAAGATCCTGAACTGGCAACTATTTGATGATTATTTAAAAATTCAAATTTAAATATCGGTAGCTTCAGTCCAATAGATTACGATTCATAACATCAATAGGTTTAGATGTTGGCTTAGTAGCCCAACCATGTAACCAAAGTGTGGCTCTAAGGACAACTGACATTATCTTCAAGGGATTAACACACTATCACTTTATATGAAAGCTTGACCTACAACGAACCTATATGACCTATTAGCAATGCACAATGTCTTACTTCTATTCGAGAAACATTTGAAAAGTTTCAAACGAAAGTTTCGAATAGTTTAGTTATAGGATTGGCTAGATATTTACAGCGGCACGCCTTTCTTATTCGAACTTATGAGATGAACGTCCCTTACCACTGAACTAGAAACCTAAATTGGGCACTATTCATTGATATAAGAAAAGTCGTTCAGTAGGTTGCCGTCCCTCAAAACGATGTTGCTGGCCATTTTGCACGCTTTTGATTTTTAAGGCAAAGCTTCTATTCCATATTTAACTACTTGATCTACTTTGTATTATCTTCTTGCTTACCAAATTTAATTAAAATCTCTTTATTTCTAACTGCATATCATTCTTCTTCCACCATATCAGCTATCACAAGAATTTCTCCTTGAACATTTTCCAGCATTTGTTGTAAAGTCAATAAGTTAGTCAACACCATCGAAATTAATACAAATAACGAGCAAATTAAGACAATGTATCCGAATGTCCTTCTCTCCAAAGACAGGTGGATTGTAAACATGTCTTCACTCAACTCATACCTTTGCCAAGCAGTTTGACTATTTAATTTAATGCGCTATTTACACATTTTCTACAAATACACCAACACTTTGACGCATACACACTCTCAGATAGGAATGTTTAGAGAAGTGGTGGCAGCAGTAGTCAATATTTTACAGTCTAATTTACGCAATGGTCAGGGTTGCCATTAAAAATAAATTTTGATAGGATTTATTTGTGTATTGATTTTAGTATGTTATTTCTATAACCACAACCGTAGAATAGGGGGTATATTTATTTAAGCATTCTGTTTGCAACACATCGAAATATCAATTTCCGACCCTAAAAAGTATATATATTTCGGATCGTGGTAAAATTCAAAGACGATTTAACGATGTCCGTGTGTCTGTTCGTCCGTCCGTCCGTCTGTTGTAATCACTCTATGGCCTTCAAAAGTTGAGATATTGAGCTAAAATTTGGCACTGATACGTCATTTTGATGAAAGCTGGTTAAGTTCTTGAACGGGCCAAATCAGATCATATTTGGAAAAAGCTGTTATATAGACCGATTTTCCGATAAAGGGTCTAATGCCCATAAAAACTTTATTTTTCCCCCAAATTTGCTGAATTTTGAAACAGCATTTAAGGCTTCCGACAATTGACCCAAATATGGTTCAGATCGGACTATATTTAGATATAAAGAGTGATTTGTTAAGAGCTTGATAACTTTTTTTTTAAAAAAACGCATAAAATTTGCAAAATCTCATCGGTTCTTTATTTGAAACGTTAGATTGGTCCATGACATTTACTTTTTGAAGATAATTTCATTTAAATGTTGACCGCGGCTGCGTCTTAGGTGGTCCATTCGGAAAGTCCAATTTTGGGCAACTTTTTCGAGCATTTCGGCCGGAATAGCCCGAATTTCTTCGGAAATGCTGTCTTCCAAAGCTGGAATAGTTGCTGGCTTATTTCTGTAGACTTTAGACTTGACGTAGCCCCACAAAAAATAGTCTAAAGGCGTCAAATCGCATGATCTTGGTGGACAACTTACCGGTCCATTTCTTGAGATGAATTGTTCTCCGAAGTTTTCCTTCAAAATGGCCATAGAATCGCGAGCTGTGTGGCATGTAGCGCCATCTTGTTGAAACCACATGTCAACCAAGTTCAGTTCTTCCATTTTTGGCAACAAAAAGTTTGTTAGCATCGAACGATAGCGATCGCCATTCACCGTAACGTTGCGTCCAACAGCATCTTTGAAAAAATACGGTCCAATGATTCCACCAGCGTACAAACCACACCAAACAGTGCATTTTTCGGGATGCATGGGCAGTTCTTGAACGGCTTCTGGTTGCTCTTCACTCCAAATGCGGCAATTTTGCTTATTTACGTAGCAATTCAACCAGAAATGAGCCTCATCGCTGAACAAAATTTGTCGATAAAAAAGCGGATTTTCTGCCAACTTTTCTAGGGCCCATTCACTGAAAATTCGACGTTGTGGCAGATCGTTCGGCTTCAGTTCTTGCACGAGCTGTATTTTATACGGTTTTACACCAAGATCTTTGCGTAAAATCTTCCATGTGGTCGAATAACACAAACCCAATTGCTGCGAACGGCGACGAATCGACATTTCACGGTCTTCAGCAACTCTCTCAGAAACAGACGCAATATTCTCTTCTGTACGCACTGTACGCATTCGTGTGGTTGGTTTAATGTCCAATAAAGTAAACTGAGTGCGAAACTTGGTCACAATCGCATTAATTGTTTGCTCACTTGGTCGATTATGTAGACCATAAATCGGACGTAAAGCGCGAAACGCATTTCGAACCGAACACTGATTTTGGTAATAAAATTCAATGATTTGCAAGCGTTGCTCGTTAGTAAGTCTATTCATGATGAAATGTCAAAGCACACTGAGCATCTTTCTCTTTGACACCATGTCTGAAATCCCACGTAATCTGTCAAATACTAATGCATGAAAATCCTAACCTCAAAAAAATCACCCTTTATCTGTCATATAGACCGATCTCCCGACAAAAGGTCTGAAGACTATAAAAGCTTTGTTAATTACCCTATTTCGCTGAAATTTGCAAAAGTGGGTTATTTTAAGCCTCCCAACATTTGATCTCAATATGGATTAGATCGGTCCATATTTAGGTATAGCTGCCTTATAGACCGATCTGCCTATAAAGGGCCTGTTGCCCATAAAAGCTTTATTTATTACCCGATTTCGCTAAAATTTAAAACTGTCGGTTATTTTAAGCCGCCCGACATCTGACCTAAATATGATTCAAATCGGGCTTTAGTTAGATATAGCTGCCATACGGACCGATCTCCCGATTAAGGGCCTGAAGGCCATTAAATTTTTATTTTATATCCGATTTCGCAGAAATTTGAAGGAGTGAGTAATTTTAGGCCTCCCAGCATCTGATCCAAATGTGGTTCAGATCGGACTATATTTAGATATAGCTGCCATATAGACCGATTTCCCGATAAAGGGTCTGAAACCCACAAAAGCTTTATTTATTACCCGAGTCAGAGCAGACTATATAGATATAGCTGTCATAAGACCGATCTTCTAATTTAGGGTCTTAATCCCATAAAATTCAGATATATAGTCTGAAAATGTTACTTGTATATGAATCGGTCCAGATATGGTCAGGGGCGCCATATGGAAAGAACTCCCGATTTTAAGATTGGCTCCATCAAAAACGCGTTTATTATCCGATTTCGTTGAAATTTGACGCAGTGACAAATGTTAGGATTTTCGACATCCCTCTTCTTTATGGTTCAGATCGGTTTATGTTTGCATATAGCTTCCAAAAAGACAAATATTTTGTTCAACAAAATTGAACAGTGACTTATATTTATTAGACCACTCACTGTCCGTATCGAATTTCGATGCATAAATTATCCAATATTCACCGGATTGTGACGAAAGGGGGTTTACATATATACCCGAGGTGGTGGGTATTCAAAGTTCGGCCCGGCCGAACTTAACGCCTTTTTACTTGTTGAGTTTAATCTGGAATCGGGCTCCACTCATTGATATGTGGGAAGTTTGCCTTTGTTCCTTAGTGGAATGTTATACCTAAGCCAGTAGACGGCTTGTTGTGCGCTCTAAAAATTAAAAAGTAACCTAGGAAAAGAAAATTTTCAATTAGGAATTCCGTGCTACTTACAAAATCCTTAAATGTTTTCCATAACACGCCCCTAAGTTGGCTTATATCAGGTATCGTGTCCCCACCTAAGTGCCAGTGGCTGTTAGATGCGAAAGCCGGGCAATGACATAGGAAATGCCCCGCATGCCCTACGCATGATATCACTTGCCGCACCGATTTTTCATAAGTGAGCTCGTAGTACCAAAAGCTATACTGACCCCCTTCTTATTTCCTTTCAGAGCCTAACTAAACTCACTGTCTCAAATTTCAGCGACATCGGAAAGTAAATGCGCCTTTTATGGCCCCAAAACCTAAAACCGAGGTCTATATGGCAGCTATATACAAATCTAGACTGATCTGTGCCATATTGCAGAAGTATGTCAAGGGGCTTAACTTAACTCACTATCTCAAATTTCAGCGACATCGAACAATAACTGCGACTTTTATGGGCCCAAAACCTTAAATCGAGTAATCGGTCTATATGGCAGCTATATCCAAATCTGAATCGATCAGGGCCAATTTGAAGAAAGATGTGAAAGGGCCTAGTACAACTCACTGTCCCAAATTTCAGCAAAATCGTGCAATAAATGTGGCTTTTATGGGCCTAAGACCCTAAATCGGCGGATCGGTCTATATGGGGGCTATATCAAGATATAGTCCGATTTAGCCCATCTTCGAACTTAACCTGCTTATGGACAAAAAAAGAATCTGTGCATAGTTTCAGCTCAATATCTCTATTTTTAAAGATTGTGTGTAGCGTGATTTCAACAGACGGACGGACATGTCTAGATGGTTTCAGATTTGACGCTGATCAAGAATATAGGGTCGGAAATGGATATTTCGATGTGTTGCAAACGGAATGACAAAATGAATATACCCCCATCCTTCGGTGGTGGGTATAATGATAAGGGGCCTCCTTTTTATAGCCGAATCCGAACGGCGCAGTAAGCTCCTCTTTGGAGAGAAGTTAAACATGGTATAGTACCTCAGAAATGTTGGGGAAAATCAACACTGACAATTTTTCTGATGGTCTCGCCAGGATTCGAACCCAGGCGTTCAGCGTCATAGGCGGACATGCTAACTTCTGCTCTACGGTAGCCTCCGCATGGCATGGGGCAGATTATTATCTCCACCCTCTTTTCAACCTAACCTAATCTAACACAGCCATGTCCGTCCGTCTGTGCGACTGTCTGTCCGTCCGTCTGTCTAACTGTCAAAAGCAGTCAAACTTTCAAAGAAATAAAGCTAGGCGCGTGAAATTTTTGGCACAAATACTTCCTGTTATTGTAGTTCAGCTGGGATTGAAAATGGGCAATATCGTTGAATGTTTTGGTATAGCTGCCATATAAACCAATCTTGAATCTTGACTTCTTGAGCCTCTAGAGGCAACAATTCTCATCCAATTTGGGTGTAATTATATCAAAATTTCGTTTTGATTTCTAACAAATTAACGAAGTCCAAATCGGTTCCCAACCTGATAAAGGCGCTATACATATAAACCGATCTTAGATGTTGATTTCTTGGGCCTCTAGAGGGCGCATTCATCGGTTTATAACCTGATATAGCTCCCATATAAACCGATCTCCGTAGTATGTTTCTTAAACCCCTAGAGAGAGAGAGCGAATAATTCTTATCCGATTTAACTGAAATTGTGCACAAAGACTTTTGCTATGATCTGGTTATATTGACCATTGTAAGTCAATATAACCATGTCTGTCTGTCGGAAGCAAGCTAACTTTCGAAGGAGTAAAGCAAGGCGCTTGAAATTTTTGCAAAAATACTTCTAATTAGTGTAGGTCGGTTGAGATTGTAAATTGACCAAATCGTCCATGTTTTGTTGTAGCTGCCATATAAACCGATCTTGGATCTTGACTTCTTGAGCTTCTAGAGGGCGCAATTCTTATCCGATGAATCGTTTTACTACGACTACTGTGCTAAGTATGGTTACACAAAGGCTTCTTGTATGACCTTTAGGTTAGGTGTTATATATGGCTGGAATCTGTCCTTAACTTGGTATAGCTTTCATATAAACAAATCTCCCGATTTTATTTCTTAAGCCAAAATTATAAAATGGTTTATTTTATTTTATATAATATAATACTCAATTTCTGGATTAAGTTATTTTCGTTGGCATTCCCCTAAACGGCAACCTTATTTATGGCAACGCCTTGGCAAACATTGACACAGTCTGGTGTAAAATAAATAGAACAGCAGAATGTCATGTTCAACTCTGAGTATGATTCAATTCGCTACGTTTGGACTTTGTTGGCCGTGTTTTGGGGGGGTGGGGGGGGGGGGGGCCTTTTGGGTTTCCCATTATATTTACCTGAGGCTGATAGACCACGCTGCGATCAATGTTACTGATTTCCAATGTTAAATTATGCAAATGCCTTTCCATGGGATCGGTGACGACCCAGAGGGTGACAACGAGCCCATCGACCAGCAACAGGCCACACACCAACAAAATAAGTTGAATATCCTGCAGCATTTTATCCTTGAATACACTGCCGGTGCGAGTGAAGATGCGATGGACACGATATGTCTTGGCAAACATCGAACCAAAAGCCAATGAGAAGCCAGCCGACAACAAATAAACACGGGCCTGAAACAAAAGAAATAATGTCAACGAATCACGACAGCAACATCAACAGCACCAACGACACCACACCAAGGTACAAGGACATACACACAAACACACAAATACAAACAAAAAAAGGACTAGCATGAAAAGTACAAATGAGTGTAGAACGTAACAACAAGGCAACAAGTTTTTGAAAAGGAAATCAAAAGCCGTGGAAAAGAAATCAATTTTAGTTACAACTTAATTTCGCATTGTCGTCACAATTATTTATTTAAATGTACCACAGAACTTATGTTCTACACCTTGGATGGGTAGGGGGGGATTATTCTCATGAAAATTCAAATGTTGAACACAAAGTTTTGTGGTTGCAGTAAAATTTATTGTTCGACAGATTTAATTGGGAAAATTGTAAAAATTTTTAAATTTCAAGAAGGAATAATTCAATGAAAGGGAAAAGTTAAAGTTACAAATGTAAGATTAAGATATCAATGTTGGAGGGGTAAACATCGGTTCTTTAACTTATGACTTGTTTGGTTTATTTCTGAAAAGTATAACGATCTTTTTGGGTACTATTACTAAGGGCATACTATGTGTATGAAATAGAGCTGGCAAACTAGTGTTATTTGCTCCATGCGATAGTTGTCTCTTTAACCATCGATACTATCGCTAGTATCGGCAAATTTATCAAAATTATTATGAAACAAGTAAATAGGCGTTAAGTTCGGCTGGGCCGAACTTCCGATACCCACCACCTTGGGTATATATTTAAACCACCTTTCGTCATAATCCGGTGAAAAATGCGTAATTTATGCCCCCATAGTAGATTTATCGAAATATGTTCTGGTTTGGATCAAATTCGACACGGATGTTGAGTGGTCTATTGAGTACAAGCCATTGTACGATTTCTTAGAACCAAATATTGGTCTTATTCGTAGCCATATCCAAATATAGACCGATCTAAACCATATACGACACGGATGTCGAAAAGGCCAGCATAAGTCACTATGTCAAATTTGAGCGAAATCGGACTATAAATGTGCCTTTTACGGGGCCAAGACTTTAAATCGAGAGATCGATTTATATGGCAGCTATATCAAAATCAGAACCGATTTGAGGCAAATTGAAGAGGGCTGACGAAGGGCTTAACAGAACGCACTGTCCCAAATGTCGGCGAAATCGGACAATAAATGTGCCTTTAATGGGCTCAAGATCTTAAATCGAGAGATCGGTCTATATGGCAGCTATATCCAAATCTGGATCGATCTAGACCATATTGCAGAACGAAGTCGATGGGCCTAACATTACTCGCTGTTCCAAATTTCGGCAACATCGGATTATAAATGCGCCTTTTATGGGGCCAAGACCTTAAATCTAGAGATCGATTTATATGGCAGCTATATCAAAATCTGAACTGATCTGAGCCAAATTGAATAGGGCTGACGAAGGGCTTTACACAACTCACTGTCCCAAATTTCGGCGATATCGGACAGTAAATTCGCCTATTACGGGTGCAAGTCCTTAAATCGAGAGATCGGTCTATATGGCAGCTATATCAAAATCTGAACCGATCTGAGCCAAATTGAAGAGGGCTGAAGAATTGCCCAACACAACTCACTGTCCCAAATTTCGGCGATATCGGATTATAAATGCGCCTTTTATGGGCCCAAACCCTTAAATCGAGAGATCGGTCTATATGGCAGCTAAATCCAAATCTGGATCGATCTAGACCATATCACAGAAAGATGTCCACGGGCCTAACACTACTCGCTGTTCCAAATTTCAGCAAAATCGGATAATAAATGTGGCTTTTATGGGCCTAAGACCTAAAATCGAGAGATCGGTCTATATATCAGCTATATCAACATATAGTCCGATATAGCCCATCTTCGAACTTAACCTGCTTATGGACAAAAAAAAAAAAAATTTGCAAAGGTACAGCTCAATATCTCTATTTTTAAAGACTGTAGCATGATTTCAACAGACAGACGGACGGACAGCCCAATGATAAGAGGCCTTCTTTCAATAGCCGAGTCCGATCGAAGTGACGCAGTATGACACCTCTTTGGAGAGAACGGTAGGCTTAAAACAACTCACTATTTGAAATTTGAGCGAAATTGTGTAATAAATAAAGTTTTTATGGGCTTCAGACCTTTAATCGGCAGATCGGTCTTAATCGCAGGTACTTGTCGGTCTTTCCTTCCAGACAAGCATTCGCTATCTATTAGAATTTTAAGAAAATTGGTTCAGCCAAGTATCGTATAGTCATAATGGGTTTAATGGCGTTATTGAGGGTTGGCGTAACTCTTATATTTGGATTTTTTTGATTTTGTATGCCAGATTCGAAATCTACTGCCGAATACCTTTCATTTGAACCCCATTTTAAATGAACATCCAATATGTCCGTCTGGGGGAGTTTTGGGGTTGGGGCGGCCTGATGGGTACTTAGACTCAAATTTTTATACCATATTCGTATTATACTCTCCAATACCTTTCATGTGATACATATATTGTCCCGATCGGTCCAACTTTGAGTTTGGGTCCGTCTCCCTTCCGGTACAGAAAAATTATATAGCCTTTGTTCCCTTGCAGACCAACATACACAATAAGTGGAAATTTCGAGAAAATCGGTTCTGCTGTTTTTCAGTCTATACGCAACAAACAAACGGAGTCCCATATATCCGTAATTGGCAAAAGTGCCAATTTGGGCGTTTTTGTGGGGGTGGGGTGACCCTCTATACTTCAACATGAGTTTGTATACCAGATTCGATATCTACTCCAGCATACCTTTCATTTGATACACATATTGTCCTTATCGGTTCAATTTAGATTTTGGGTGGTGTTTTCGGGGTAACGGTGGAGAGTCCGCCACTTCCCCCTTCAATAAATTATAAGACTATTCCTAATTCCTGAGCATATTCGTAATATACTCCCGAATACCTTTCATTTGAATCCCATATTGTCATGATCATCAAATAAACCTATTTTAAGGGGTTTTTGGACTAGGGCGGTCCCCCAGGTACTTGGACCCAACTTTTATTATGAAATTCGTACTCTACTCTTGAATATCTTTCATTTGAATCCCATATTGTCCCGATCGATCGACTTTTATTTTTAGGTAGTGCATTTTATAACCTCCACCATAGTATGGGGCTATACTGATGTCGTCATTGTGTTTGTAACACCTCGAAATATGCATCTGAGACCTCATAAAGTATATATATTCTTGATCGTCATGTCATTTTAAGTCGATCTAGCCATGTTCGTCCGTCCGTCCATCTGTCCGTCCGTCCGTCTGTCGAAAGTACGCTAACTTTCGAAGGTTAGTGTAGGTCGGTTGGGATTGTAAATGGGCCAAATCGGTCCATGTTTTGATATAGCTGCCATAAAAACCGATCTTGGGTCTTGACTTCTTGAGCCTCTAGAGGGCGCAATTCTTATCCGATTAGAATGAAATTTTGCACTACGTGTTTTGTTGTGATACCCAACAACTGTGCCAAGTATGGTTCAAATCGGTCCATAACCTGATATAGCTGCCATGTAAACCGATCTGGGGCCTTGACTTCTTCAGCCTCTAGAGGGCGCAATCCTTACCCGATTGGAATGAAATTTTGTACAACGTGTTTTATTATGATATCCAACAACTATGCCGAGTATGGTTCAAATCGGTCCATAACCTGATATAGCTGCTATATTAACAGATCTTGGGTCTTGACATCTAGGGGGCGCAATTCTTATCCGATTGGAATGAAATTTCGCATGACGTGTTTTGTTATGATATCCAACAACTGTGCCGAGTATGGTTCAAATCGGTCCGTAACCTGATATAGCTGCTATATTAACCGATCTTGGGTCTTGACTTCTTGAGCCTCTAGAGGGCGCAATTCTTATCCGATGAGAATGAAATTTTGCACGACGTGTTTTGTTATGATATCCAACAATTGTGCCAAATATGGTTCAAATCGGTCCATAATCCGATATAGCTGCCATATAAACCGATCTTGGGTCTTGTCTTCTTGAGCCTCTAGAGGGCGCAATTCTCATCCGATTTGGCTGAAATTTGCATGAGGTGTTTTTTTATGACTTCCAATAACTGTGTTATGTATGTAGGCAAATCGGTACATAACCTGATATAGCTGCCATATAAGCCGATGTGGGATCTTGACTTCTTGAGCCTCTAGAGGGCGCAATTCTTATCCGATTTGGCAGAAATTTTGTACAACGGCTTCTCTCATGACCTTCAACATACGTGTTCAATATGGTCTGAATCGATCAATAGCTTGATACAGCTCCCATATAAACCGATCTCTCGATTTTGCTTCTTGAGCCCCTAGAAAGCGTAATTCCGTATCCGAATGAACTGAAATATTACACAATGACTTTTACAATGTTTTACATTCATTTGTGGTCCGAATGGGACTATAACTTGATGTAGCTCCAATAGCATAACAGTTCTTATTCAATATTCTTTGTTTGTCTAAAACGACATACCGCGCATAGAACTTGACAAATGCGATCCATGGTGGAGGGTATAAAAGATTCGGCACGCTCTTACTTGTTCATTTTCTTTTTGCCCATTCAAACTGCAAACAGCTTTTGTCTCCCAGTACACCTCTTGCCAAACAACCATCATTGATTTAGGAGTCCCAGCTAAATTTTAAAGCCTATAAAGTTTAATGAAATAAATGTGTCATTTAGTCCCAGAGGTCATTAAAAGTGTTAGCAAAACCACACAATAAACAAAATTTTCATACAACAGGGACCCTGGGGTTTCGTAAAGCAAACACCAAAACGCAGGCTTTTTAATTGACAATGGCTTGGCGAAATATAGGGTAGGGAATACGCACTAACGCAAGAAATGATGGAAAAACATTGAAAATTTCTCTGCTTCCTTTATGTAAATAGCCATTTTGCTGATTTTTTCTTACAACGATTGATTTTATTTTAAGAAAGAAATTAGGAACAAAAAAGGAAATGAGACTGTTCTCTAAGCTAAGGGTTTTGCATTTGCTGTGTATCAAGGAAAACCCATCAAGGAGCAAAGGAAAAAGTAAATCCTGTTAAAATACGAGGGGAGTATTGAAAATTTTAGCAAGTAAAAGCGTGCCAAGTTCGGCAGGTCGTATTTTATTTTTTGCTGGTATCAATTTAAGGGCAACCAAAAGATAATCAATAAAAATCGCCATATCATGTTATGGATCGATTCAGACTACACTTAATTTTGATGTTGAGGTCCACAGTAGAAGTCATTGTGCAAAATTTCAGCAAAATCTGATAAGAATTGTGCCCAATAAAGGCTTAAGAAGTAATATCGGCAGATCGTTTTATATGGAGCTATATCAGGTTATAGACCAACTCGGATCATATTTTGCATGCATGTTAAAGGTCATAGGAAAAGTCGTTGCACACAATTTCAGCCAAATCAGACACTAATTGCACCCTCTACAGGCTCAAGAAGTAAAATCGGGAGATCGGTTCATTTGGGAGCTATATCTGGTTATAGACCCACTCAGAACATTTTTGGCACCCATATTGAAGGTCAGAGAAGAAGTCGTTGAAGAAAGTTTCAGCCAAATCTGATGAGAATTGCGCCCTCTAGAAGCTCAAGAAGTCTAATCGGGAGAAAGGTTTATATGGAAGCTATAGCTGAACCGGGCCCGCTCCGCTGCGCCTTTTTTTTTTCTAATCCCACATACCTTTCATTAGATCCACATATTGGCATGGTCGGTAAATGTTTGCCCTTTTAGGGGGTGTTTTGGGTAAAGGGTGGTGCCCCAAACACATGGTCTCACATTTGGATATCAGATTCGTATGCTACTCCCAAATACCAATAGCCCATATTGGCATTGACCTCGAAATAAGATATCAAATTCGTTTTCTGATCTCAAAGTAAATATGTCCAGTTTCGGGTATAGGCCCTAAAAACTATCAATATCGAGCTCCACTGTCCCTCAGACCCAAATTGCCTTGGTGAACAAATACGTCTTTTTTGGGGGTTTTTATGTTGGTGGGACGTCTCCTAAACATTTGGTCCTGAATGTTGTTATCAGATTCGCGGTTTACTCCCAAATATTGGGTTGCCCAAAAAGTAATTGCGGAGTGCACCACCCAAATACTTCCTATATGGGTGGTGCTATGGTGGGGCGATGTTTTCGGGGAGGGACGGCCTCTCAAATTCTTGGTCCCACATTTGGATATCAGATTCGTATTCTACACTCAAATAACTTTTATTTAAGCCCCATATTGCCATGATCAGAAAATAAGTCATGTTTGGGCGGTGTTTCTGGGAAGAGGTGGACCCCCAAAACATGATTCCACATTTGGATATCAAATTTATTGGATATCAAATTTATCGTATTTAACTCGCAAATACCTTTCATTTGATTCCCATATTGCCATGGTCGGTAAATATGTCCGATTTAGGGGTGTTTTGGGGGTTGGGGTGACCGCCCCAAACACTTGGTCCGACAACTGGATTTCAGATAAGTTTTCTAATCTTAAATACCTTTCATTTGAGTCCCATATTATCGTGATTGGTGTTTATATATATTTTGTAGGTTTTGGGGTGGGGCGCCCCCCTAGGTACCCCATCCAAAATTTGGATACCAAATTTTTGTTTGTAGGTTGCTATAACAGAGCACTCAAAATTTCGCTTAAATCGCAGCAATCAACCCCGAGATCTGGGGTTTCTGAAAATTAGGGTAAGGGGGAGGGTCCACTCCCCCTTCAGATATAGAAAAAATAGTACCCTATTTTCACCACAGGATCATTATGCACCATCTGTGAAAATTTCAAGAAAATCGGTTCAATCGTTTACGAGTCTATAAGGAACACACAAACAAACAAACAAACACAAATTGATTTTTATACATGAGATATTATATTGGATAAGAACTGCGCCCCCTGGAAGCTCAAGATGTCACGACCCAAGATTGGTCTATAAGGCAGCTATATCAAAACATGAACCGATTTGGCCCATTTACAATCCTAACTGACTTACATGAATAGGAAGTATTTACGCAAAATTTTAAACGCTTAGCTTTACTCCTTCGAAAGTTACCGGACAGACGGACGGACACGGCTAAATTGACTTAAAATGTTATGACGATAAAGAATATTTTTACGCCAATGCCACTTTCGGTAGCCCATTTCGGTATCGTACGTAGAGGTTCCTGAAGCATATCCCTAAGAGTGCTAGGACACGGGGTAACTATACATATAGTTATATACCACACATATACCACACAGGCTGGAACTTTGAGCTCCGACTTGTGTGGTGTCCATCGTTACCACGGGAAGCTTAGCTTAAAGCTACACAGGTTGCGGATGGTGGAAAGCTCCACTTTTATGCGTCGTAGCTGCAAATGCGGCCGCAGGCAGTCAGCGATTTTCGAGAGGAGAGTCTTAGTGAGGAGTCAGGTGGTGGTCAGGCGAGTTAATGGCGCCTTCAAATAACCAATGGCCAACATCAGCGTCTGTTCCCAGGTTAGGGGCGGCTGGTGGGCGAGCGTCGGATCTTGGAGCAAGATGTTCGCCGCAACGAGGGATACATGTGCAATCCCACAAAACCCATGCGGTTGGGGCGCTGGGCCAGTAACCCACCCCCAGAAAACTATGAAAACTACTGTGAGAAACAAAGGAATAGAAAAAATGGACCCCACCAACGTTGACGGTCGACGCAAACGAAAAAAGGACTTTGATTTACGGATCTGCACCTGGAGGGTGCAGTATACACGCTGGCGGATGTATTAGAGAAGTACAAGGCAGATATTACCGCCTTCCTGTAAGGCGGTAATATGGACTGGGAATGGCGACACTACAACACCAAACAGTGACGAACTATGCTATAGCTGTCATAACGGGAGGCATGAATTTGGATGTAGATTTGTGGTTAGTCGGAGTCTGAAACACCTTGTCTCCAGCTTTACTCCGGTGGATAAGAGGCTAGCCACAATCCGCATAAAAGCCAAATTCTTCAACATCAGCCTTATTTGTGTCCTTGCCCCGACGGAAGACAAGGACGAGCAGACCAAGGATATTTTCTACCAGTGTTTAGCGCTCATGATATTAAAATCGTTCTGGGAGATTTTAATGCGAAGATAGGAAAGGAAGACATTTTTGGTCCAACAGTCGGAAAGTTTAGCCTCCACGAGATAACGTCCAGTAATGGATTGAGGCTGATAGATTTCGCCGCGGCAAAAAACATGGGTGACCACCATAAATGACCTATTACGGATGCTAACTAAGGAGGGATTTAAACCCGTCTGCTATTCAGACGATGTTATACATCTAAGAGGTAAGGATCCGAACCGGCTATGCAGAAGGGCCGAAAGGATCTTGCATATGGCATATGACCGGGCTAGACCCAGAGGTCTCAATGTTAACCCAGAGAAGATCGAAATATGCCTGTTCACGAGGAAGACGAAGGTGGGCCAATTTGACGCACCACGTTTCCTCAATGACACGATTTCGATATCTGATAAGGTCAAATACTTAGGTGTGATCTTGGACAGGAAACTGAATTGGAAGCTGCACATGCAGTAGCGTACTGAGAAGGCTTACAGATGTTGGACATTATGTAGATGGGCCGTAGGCTCGAAATGGGGCCTGAATCCGAGAATAGTTCACTGGCTCTACAGAAGCGTGATAAGACCAATAATTACTTACCCCTCAGTAGTTTCAGGGACTGCTATGGAAAAGAAGTGCAACAGAAGCACCATGCAACGGTTTCAGAGAACATGTTATCTTGGCATAGGCGGAGAGATCAGGATCACCCCCACTGCGGCACTTCCGACTATTCTAGATATCCGACCCATTGACATACAGATTTAGTGTGAGGCAGCCACTGCGGCTATGTGACTAAAGGCGCTGGGAGAATGGATTGAGGATGGGATCAGTTCATACCAGCGCGGTATAATCGAGGCGTCGATAGGAAACCTGGAAGAAAGGGAAGCGGTTTCCGATTGGATATCTGTGACGACACTTAAGGTCGAGCGCGAGGCACAGCTGCCAGCGGCAGAGTCTTAGACTGACGAATGTCAAAGCTAGAGGACAGAGTGGGCATGGGAGTCTACATTGAGAACCTAGGGTCTGGGATCTGTTATAGACTGTCTGGCCATAATACGGTCAGAGATCCGGCAATCACGGAATGCGTGAGGTAGTGTGGTGAACATCTTTGCGGACAGTAAAATTGTCATAAGGGCAATAACAACCAGGATGGTAAGGACACAAACAGTCTTGCAGTGTAAGAAGGAGATTAACGCCTTTTCTGAGGATGACAAAATCCATATCGTTTGGGTGCCGGGCCATAACGGAGTAACTGGGAACAAGAAAGCAGACGATTTGGCGATGAAGGCCCCAGAGGACTGCCGTCAATAAACTGGTTTAACCCCAACCCTTTCGGGTCGAGGCAGTCCGAGTTAGGAGCTTGGGCGATAAATGCGCATGAAACCCTGTGAAACAGCGAAACAGTTGGTAGAACAACAGAAATCCTATGGGGGATCCAGGTCGTGAGAAGACAAAGTTAGTACTGAAAGGAAGTAAGAAGGAGGTGAGACACATAGGACTTCGAGCTCACTTATGTAAAATCGGAGAGGCAAGTGATAGCATGTGTAGGGCATGGGGAGAAGATGATGAGACTTCGGAGCATGTCCTTTGTCATTGCCTGGCTTTCACGTCTAACAGATACCGGCATTTAGGTGGAGACACAATACCAGACATGAACCAACTTTGGGGAGTGGCATGGAAAACAATGAAGGATTTTGTAAGTAGCACGGATTTTGTAACTTTAAATTTTCTTTTAAGAGGTTAATTGGGTTGCCCAAAAAGTAATTGCGGATTTTTCATATAGTCGGCGTTGACAAATTTATTCACAGCTTGTGACTCTGTAATTGCATTATTTCTTCTGTCAGTGATCAGCTGTTACTTTTAGCTTGCTTTAGAAAAAAAGTGTAAAAAAAGTATATTTGATTAAAGTTCATTCTAATTTTAATTAAAAGTGCATTTACTTTCTTTTAAAAAACCCGCAATTACTTTTTGGGCAACCCAATATTTTATAGTTTTTAGAGCACACAACAAGCCGATAACTAGCTTAGGTGTATGTCCATAGTGACATGGGGTAGATTAATATCTGCACTCTCTTTTCAACCTCACGTAACTATGATACTCGATATGACAAGACGAGTTTTTGGTGCCTCTAAATAGTCAATGGCCATAACTTTCGCGCGGCAATCGGTCCCATGGACTGGAACGAGTTGGATGAGGATCGCTACCTTCACATGCAAATGTGGCTACAACAACAACAACATCAGTCTATATGACAGCCATATCGAAATATCATCTGATGTGGACCATATTCACTGCGAATATCAGTTGGCCTAGTAATCTATGGTCCCAAAACCTTAAATCTAGATATAGGTACTCCATATGGCAGCTATATCCATATATGGCCCGATCTTGACCATACTCGTTAGGAACGTCGAGCAGCTTAACACAACTCACTCAAGATATCTTCGATAAATTTAACAATTTACCAAATCCTCTTCTTCCTATTCTGTTAGAGTTTTCATTTTGCCCTCTTTAGACTCCATCTAGTGACCCAAGTCCAATCATTCAATCATTGCATTAACTCGCATATACTTATCGAAGATACTTTGACATTTGACCTCATACATCTTAACGCATTGTTATCTCTATCCATTGTTGCCTTGCACCTTCCTTCCTCAAAGGTCTAATAAACTTCCTGTTGAAACAGAAAGACAGACAGACAGACGGATAACGGACAGACAACCCGACAGACAGTCATGCAACAATAACAGTTGTATGGGTTTCGTGAGTTTAGATTCATTTTCGATGATTCCCTTGTGACACATAAATTTTTCATTCAGATTTCATGGCTGTTGTTGAAGTCTTATCTACCCTCCCCTCCCCTCATTTCGTTTCGTCCTCCCTCATAGCTGGCATTGTTTTTTTTTGTATCCTTTGCTAGTTCTTTAACAACGTTTCAAGAGCTTTCCTTGTCAAAAGATATTGAGTTTAGCCATTGTATCTGTGTACAAGGTTTGGCGCTTACATGCGAATGTATTTCTAAGTGGCTGTGCGTGCAAAAATGGGTGTTCCTGGGCCCCAACTCAAGATCCTTTGATTTCCTGTTTCAGTTTTAGTTTCTGTTTCGCTTTCGTGCTTTTTTTTTTAGTTATTTTTCCGGGTGAAGGTGTTGTGATTCCTTAACCGAAAATTGATGATGTGATTTTTATTTCTTTTTCATTGCCATGAGAAATTTTTGTTGCCTGCGTTCCTTACGCCGCCTTTGGGCGTTTGTGGTTGGCTGGTAAGTGTTGTTGAGCGTGCAGCCTTTGTTGGGCCAAACAATAAAGAAAAGGTTACGACTACCTATTGTGTAGTTGGCCAGAAAATATATTTACTTACGACTTGTATTGTGTTGCTGATTTGCCATATTTGTCTGTCTATCCGCTCGTCCTTTGCTATGTGTGTATGTGTGTGTGTATGTCTATGCCTCTTGCTTTGTTTTTTGGCCAACAGGTTGGTTTATTTGTTCATTAGCCCATTAAGTGCTATAAATTCTTTGTTAAGATCCTAATGACCATTTCGGATTATTCAAATGCCAGAATAAAATAAGTTTTTTTTCCCTACAATCCGCCTAATTAAATCCTACTAAAATAGCATAGCAGAGCTTTGGTGTGCTTGGCTACAGATAAAAATCTCCAGAGAGGCAATAATAATTAAAAGTTATCTGGTTTATTCTTATGATGATTCTGTTTCATTAAATTTGCAGGAGGGTGTAAAAAATGTTTAAGATAATCCTCAGAATGATGTCGTTGTAGCACCATTATTATTTTTCAAATTTAAAAATGCCATAAAAGTTATATTATAACCCAAGTTATTTGTTATCGCTTTCACATTCTGATTTTATAACAAGTCATTGCAGTTGCCATAAGCGTAAAATGCAATAGACTTCATGGAGACTTTTTGTTTAACTTAATGGAATATTTGCTGGAGGACAATCATTTTATGAACTTGCCACTTGTCTTGCCAATGAGGATGATTTTCACATGGCCAAATAGAGAAAAATTCATAAGTGGACCTACCAACCTTGAATTTTAACTAGTAAAAAAACGTTTAGTTTGTCGTGGCCAAACTTTGGATACCCACCGCCTCGGGTATATATGTAAACCACCTTTCATCAAAATCCGGTGAAAATTGCATACCTTATGTCCCATAGCAGTTATATCGAAATATGTTCCGATTTGCACCAAATACTAATAAGTACAGTAGCTATATCTAAAAATAAACTGATCTGAACCATATACGACAGGGATGTCGAAAAGCCTAACATAAGTCACTGTGTCAAATTTCAGTGAAATCGGATTATAAATGTGCCTTTAAATCGAGATATCGGTCTACATGACAGCTATAGAAATCTGGACCGACTTGGGTCACGTTGCAGAAAAATGTCGAAATGCCTAACATAACTCACCGTACCAAAATTGGCCGAAATCGGACAACACATGCGCCTTTTATTGGCCCAAAACCTTAAATCGAGAGATCGGTCTATATGGCAGCTATATTCAAATCAGGACCGATCTGGGCCAATTTGAAGAAGGACGTCGAAGAGCCTAACAGAACTCATTGTCTCAAATTTCAGCGACATCGGACAATAAATGCGCCATTTATGGCCCCAAAACCATCAATCGAGAGATCGGTCTATATGGCAGCCATATCCAAATCTGGAACGATTTGGGCCAAATTGAAGAAGGATGTCGAAGGAATTTAGACAACTCGCTGACCCAAATTTCATTAAAATCGGATTATAAATGTGGCTTTTATGGACCTAAGACCATAAATCGGAGGATCGGTCTATATGGCAGCTCTATCCAAATCTGAACCGATCTGGGCTAAATTGATGAATGATGTCGAGGGGCCTAACATAACTCACTGTCCCAAATTTCAACAAAATCGGATAATAAATGTGGCTTTTAAGGGACTAAGACCCTTAGTCGGCAAATCGGTCTATATGGCTGCTATATCCAAATCTGAACCGATCAGGGCCAAATTGAAGAAGGATATCGAAGGACTTAAGACAACTCACTGTCCCGAATTTCATCAAAATCGGATTATAAATGTGGCTTTTATGGGCCTAAGACCCTAAATAAGAAGATCGGTCTATATGGCAGCTATATGCAAATCGGTATCGATCTGGGCCAAATTAACGAAGGATGTCGATGGGCCTAACACAACCCACTGTCCCAAATTTCAGCAAAATCGTATAATAAACATAGTTTATATGGGCCTAAGACCCTAAATCGGCGGATCGGTCTATATGGGGGCTACATCAAGATATAGTCCGATATTGCCCATCTTCGAATTTAACTTGTTTATGGAAAAAAAAGAGTCTGTGCAAAGTTTCAGCTCAATATTTCTATTTTTAAAGACTGTAGCGTGATTTCAGCAGACAGACGGACGGACAGACTAACGGACGGATAAATGACCTATTACCAATGCTGACTAAGGAGGAATTTAAACCCGTCTGCTATTCAGACGGTGTTATAATACTTCCAAAGGGTAAGGATCCGAACCACCTATGCAGAAGGGCCGAAAGGGTCTTGCATATGGCATATGGCTGGGCTAGTTCCAGACACCTCAATGTTAACCCAGAGACGACTGTAATATGCCTGTTCACGAGGAAGATAAAGGTGGGCCAATTTGACGTTCCACGATTCCTCAATAAGATGATTTCCATATCTGACAAGGTCAAATACTTAGGAGTGATCTTGGACAGGAAACTTAATTGGAAGTGTCACATTCAGGAGCGTACTGAAAAGGCCCACAGATGTTGGCCACTACGTAGACGGGCTGTAGGCTCGAAATGTGACTGAGGATAGTCCACTGGGGAGTCATTAAAACACTTACGGTTTAGAAGTTTGGTGGACTGCTATGTAGTAAAAAGGCAACATAAGGATTATACAACAGATTAAGAGAACTTTTTGTCTTGGCATAGACGGAGCGATAAGGACCACGCCTACTAGGGCACTGGAGACTATTCTAGATATCCGACCCATAGACAACATATGAGGCTTAATACAATGGGAGAATGTATGGAGGATAGGAGCAGGTCATACCATAGCGGTATAATCGAGCTGACGATAGGAAACCTGGGAGGAATAGAAGAGCTTTCTGATCGGAAACCTGAGACGACATTTTAGGTCGAGTGCAAGGCACTCCTGCCAGCGGCTATCTGGGAGATGATGCCACACAGATGGGTCAAAGCTAGAGGACAGAGTGGGCCTGGAGGTCTGCATTGAGAATGGCCAATGGCGATGGGAGAATGGATAGAGGCCAGGTCCTGCGGGCAGATATTCCTCGATGTGGTGTTAACGCAAGGACGTCGAGTGTGAACATCCGTACGAAAAGTAAACTGGCCATTAGGGCAATAACTAACAGGACGGTAAGTTTACGAAGAGTCTTGGAGTATAAGAAGCAGATAACGCCATCTCGGAGGATGGCACAATCCTCATCGTTTGGGTGTCAGGTCATGGCGTAGTAATGGGTAGTGAAAAAGCAGACGTTTTGGTAGTGAAGGCCAAAGGACTGACGTCAGTAAACAACCCGAATCTTTACGGGTTGATTCAACCTCAAAGGCAAAAGTCGGGCGGCGCCGACTTTATAATACCCTACAATACAAATATAGCCCCCCTATATCTAGTTCTGAACCAATTTTGATGGACCTCGGCGGATGTTTTCAGATGGGTTATTAAAATTTCTGTATAAAATTTCGCGCAAAGCAAATATGTTCAAAATGTAAGAACTACGCTTGAGAAATGACACATTACCCAAAATCTCATTAACTTATATATGGGAGCTATGTAAAAATCTAAATCGATTTTGACCAAACTTTTTAGATATTGTGGTAGTCATCGAGGAAAGCGTTGTGGACAATTTTAGCAAGATTAGTCAAGAAAAGCGATTGCAGTGGATTTTGGAAGTGAAAATCGGGCTATATACATAAATGGCAGCTATATCTAAATCTTAACCAATTTCTATGAACTGCAAATCGGACGAACATATATATAGGAGCTATATCCAAAACTGAACAGATTTTTTCCAATTTCAATAGGATTCGTCTCTTGGCCAAAAAGTATGCCCTTACCAATTTTGAAGACGATCGGATGAAAATTGCGACCCCAAATTAACATGGACAGATGGACAGACAGACGGAGAGACAGACGGACAGATAGATGGACAGACAGACGGACAAACATATGGACAGACAGACAGACGGACAGACGGACAGACGGACAGACAGACGGACAGACGGACAGACAGACGGACAGACGGACAGACGGACAGACAGACGGACAGACAGACGGACAGACAGACGGACAGACAGACGGACAGACAGACGGACAGACAGACGGACAGACAGACGGACAGACAGACGGACAGACAGACGGACAGACAGACGGACAGACAGACGGACAGACAGACGGACAGACAGACGGACAGACAGACGGACAGACAGACGGACAGACAGACGGACAGACAGACGGACAGACAGACGGACAGACAGACGGACAGACGGACAGACAGACGGACAGACAGACAGACGGACAGACAGACGGACAGACAGACAGACGGACAGACGGACAGACGGACAGACGGACAGACAGACGGACAGACAGACGGACAGACAGACGGACAGACAGACGGACAGACAGACGGACAGACGGACGGACAGACAGACCTAAATCGAATCAGAAAGTGATTTGCCGAAGTATTCAACCTGGTAGAAGATATGGCCATTTCAGAGGCGATGATGAGGCGGGAGTCCATATTTATTTGCTGCTCTACTTGTCTTCCTGACGGATAACCTGTTTTTTATGCAGCAAGGAGTCACTGGTTACTCTTATGGGTTCGATGATCTCGTACTGCGCCATAGACCCAATGAATACACTTGTGGGAATTCAACATAATATCTACCATAGAAGATTTTTTCACTATGAATGTAAACATCGACCTTCTCATTGGTGCCATCCAGTTTTGTATACATGTATCGAAGACGGCCTCTGCATTATCCGGCATAATTTGAGCTAGGCAAGGTTTTCGCCGTCCTACCGACCATTTCGCTGTTCCACAATGTTGCATGCGCATTCGTCGCCCACTCCCTTATCTCGGTCTGCGTCGACCCGAAAGGCTTCAGGTTAACCAAGTTTATTGACGGCAGTCCTCGGGCCTTCACTGCCAAATCGTCTGCTCTTTCATTTCGCCTTACTCGGTTATGGCCCGGCACCCAAACGATGTGGATTTTCCCTTCTTCAGAGAAGGCGTTAATCTCCTTCTTACACTGCAAGACTGTTCGTGACCTTACCGTTTACTGTCGGTAAAATTGTTCAAACTCGACGTCGTCGCCTTAGGACCACATCACTTCAAGCATTCCGTGATCGCCCGTATCTCCGCCTGCAGGACCGTATTATGGCCAGTCAGCCTAAAACAGATCTCTGTCCCTGGGCTCTCACCCTGAACCCCCAGGCCCACTCTGCCCTCTAGCTTTGATCCATCCGTGTAGCATTATCTTCCAGATGGCAATTCTAGGGTTCCGTCAATCCAAGACTACGCCGATGGCAGCAATGCTTCGCACTCGACTTCAGGGTTCGTTTTAGGTATACGATCGGAAACCTCTTCACTTCCTCCCAGGTTGCCTATCGTCGCCTCGTTTATACCGCTATGATATGAGCAGCTCCCATCCTCAATCCATTCTCCCAACGCCTTATGTCTCATAGCCGCAGTGGCTGTCTCACACTTAATCTGTATGTCAATGGGTGGGATATCTAGAATAGTCTCCAGTGTCCTAGTGAGCGGGGGCCTCATCGCTCCGCCTATGCCAAGACAACATGTTCTCTGAACCTGTTGTATGGTCCTTATGTTGCACTTTTTCTCCATAGCATTCTACCAAACTACTAAGGCGTAAGTAAGTATTGGTCTAATCACACTCCTGTAGAGCCAGTGGTCTTTTCTCGTATTCAGGCCCCATATCGAGCCTACGGCCCGTCTACATAGTGCCCAACATCTGAGAGCCTTCTGAGTATGCTACTGCATGTGTCGCTTCCAATTCAGTTTCCTGTCCAAGATCACACCTAAGTATTTGACCTTGTCAGATATCGAAATCGTCTTATTGAGGAAACGTGGGGCGTTAAATTGGCCCACCTTCGTCTTCTTCGTGAACAGGCATATTTCAGACTTCTCTGGGTTAATATTGAGACCAGTGGGTCAAGCCCAGTCATATGCCATATGCAAGACCCTTTCGGCCCTTCTGCATAGCTCGTTCGGATCCTTACCCCTTAGAAGCATTATAACATCGTCTGAGTAGCAGACGGGTTCTAAACCCTCCTCAGTCAGCATCCTCTGCTTAAAATGTTGTCAGCCTTGTAAAATTTGTTACTTGCGGTACATGAAGGGGGACTTTTACGTTTCAGCCTCATCGAGGTATTCGCCCTTTTTTACTTGTTTTTTTTTTTTATTTGCCTTTTATTACCCAATTTCCCCCAAATGGTCTCGAGCGATTTCCTCAATTGTAGAAAGTGTTTACTGCGTTCGCTTTTAAAAATGCAAAATTAATTTCCAAATGACAACATTTTCAAGTCTTTAAAGCAATTTGCAATAACTGCAATAGGTCTCCAAGTGCATTTAAAGTGACCTTTAAAAATTCAAATGATGATACCGTTTACTTTCGAATGAATAACAACAACAAAAACACAGAATAGCTACAAAAAACAAAAGCATTAACCAAACGAAAAAAAACATCGATTTTAAATGTCAATAACAACAACAAGAAGCACATAAAAATAAAGCCCTCTTTGTAAAAAACGAAGGGGAAAATGTTAAAGAAAAGACTTGCTGGCGAATTATAACAACCTGCAGGATTCAAAAGGGATATAAGGGCCAAAGGCACAAACAAAAAAAAAACAAAACAGAATTTTAACTTACCGTACAAACCGTGGCAAAAGTGTCTTCAGGCGATGGCAACGTTGAGTAATCCAAACCCAATAAAATGACGGCGGTATAAACGAAGATACAACCCACAGCGGTGATGTTGCTCAACTTAGGACTTGACAATTTAATGGCTCTATTAAAACGAACGAAAGAAAAGAAGGAAAACATAAAGAGTAAAGGGTAAATATGGGCATTTGCAATGAGGAAGCGGCAGAAAAGAGAGAGACTAAAGGGAAACGGAAGCTAAAAGTGTGACGACGGTAGTGAAAGAGGCCAACAAAAGAGAAGGAAACCAATTAAATAAATCTTCAGACAAAAAACTCAGACGGATGCAGGCGGTTTCCTTTGGCTGTAGAAGAAAAAAAATCCTTTACAGAAGAAAACGTTCAAATCAGACAGAGGCGACTAGGTAATACAATATCTTAACCTTTCTTTATACCCATGACCGAAGGATGGGGGTACATTCATATTGTCATTCTATTTGGGAGCCCACCGTAGCGCAGAGGTTAGCATGTCCGCCTATGACGCTGAACGCCTGAGTTCGAATACTGGCGAGATCATCTGAAAAAATGTTCGACGGTGGTTTTCCCCTCCTAAAACAGGCACCATTTGTGAGGTACTATGGCATGTAAAACTTCAAAGAGGTGTCGCCTGCGGCACGCCGTTCGGACTCGGCTATAAAAAGGAGGCCCCTTTACATTGTTCTTAAACTTGAATCGGACTGCATTCATTGATATGTGAGAAGTTTACCCCTGTTCCTTAGTTGAATGTTCATGGGCAAAATTTGAATTTTTATACCCACCACCGGAGGATAGGGGTATTTTAATTTTGACTTTCCGTTTGCAACACATGGAAATATCCATTTCCGACCCTATAAAGTATATATATTCTTGATCAGCGTAAAAGCCTAAGACGATCTAGCCATGTCCGCCCGTCTGTCTGTCCGTCCGTCTATATGTTGAAATCACCCTACAGTCTTACAAAATAGAGATACTGAGCTGAAATTTTGCATAGATTCTTTTTTGTCCATAGACAGGTTAAGTTCAAAGATGGGCTGTACCGGACTATATCCTTATATAGCCCCCATATAGACCGATCCGCCGATTTAGGGTCTTAGGCCCATAAAATCCACATTTATTATCCGATTTTGCTGAAATTTGGGATAGTGAGTTCTGCTAGGTCAGTCGACATCCTTCTTCAATTTGCCTCATATTGGTACAGATTTGGCATGTAGACTTGCCATATAGATTTGCCATATAGATTTGCCATATAGATTTGCCATATAGATTTGCCATATAGATTTGCCATATAGATTTGCCATATAGATTTGCCATACAGATTTGCCATATAGATTTGCCATATAGATTTGCCCATAAAAAACGCATTTATTGTCCTATTTTGCCAAAATTTGGGACAGTGAGTTGTGTAAGGCCCTTCGACATACCTCTTCAATGTGGTTCAGATCGGTTCAGATTTGGATATAGCTGCCATGAGTTGGGCCCTTTGACATTTTTCTGCAATATGGCCAAGATCGGCTCAGAATTGGATATAGCTGCCATATAGACCGATCCCTTGATTTAAGGTTTTGGGCCCATAAAAGGCACATTTATTGTCTGATTTTGCCAAAATTTGGGACAGTGGGTTGTGTAAGGCCCTTCGATATCTCTCTTCAATGTGGTTCAGATCGGTCCAGATTTGGATATAGCTGCCATTTAGACCTATCTCACGATTAAGGGTTTTGGGGTCATAAAAGACCCAATTACCATGCGGTGTCGCCGAAATTTAGGACAGTGAGTTGTGTGAGGACCTTCGATATTTTTCTGCAATATGGCAAAGATGTGTCCAGATTTGGATATAGCTGCCATATAGACCGATCGGCCGATTTAGTGTCTAAGGCCCATAAAAGCCACATTTATTATCCGAATTTCCTGAAATTTGGGTCAGTGAGTTGTGTTAGGCTCCTTGATAACTTTCTGCAATTTTGCCCAGATCGGTCGAGATTTGGATATAGCTTTCATATAGACCTATCCCTCGATTTAAGGTTTTGGGCCCATAAAAGGCGCATTTATTATCCAATGTCGCCGAAATTTAAAACAATGAGTTGTGTTGGGCCCTTCGATATTTTTCTGCAATATGGCCAGGATCGGTTCAGATTTGGATATAGCTGCCATATAGACCGATTTTTCGATTTAAGGTCTTGGGGCCATAAAAGGCGCATTTATCGTCCGATGTCGTCGAAATTTGGGACAGTGAGCTGTGTTAGGCCCTTCGATATTTTTCTGTAAAATGGCCAAGATCGGTTCAGATTTGGATATGGCTGTCATTTATACCGATCTCTCGATTTACGGTTTTGGGGCCATACAAGGTGCATTTATCGTCCGATGTCGCCGAAATTTGGGACAGTGAGATGAGTTAGGCCCTTCGATATTCTTCTGCAATATGGCCAGGATCGGTTCAGATTTGGATATAGCTGCCATATAGACCTATCCCTCGATTTAAGGTTTTGGGCCCATAAAAGGCGCATTTATTGTCCGAGTCCGCCGAAATTTGGGACAGTGGGTTGTCTTAGGCCAGTCGACATCCTTCTGATGTTTGGCTCAGATTGCTTCAGATTTGGATATAGCTGCCATATAGACCGATATCTCGATTTAAGTTTTTAGGCCCATACAAGGCGCATTTATTGTCCGATTTCGCCGAAATTTGTTACAGTGAGTTGTGTAAGGCCTGTCAACATTTTGCTACAATTTGGTTCAGATCGGTTCAGATTTCAATATAGCTGCCATATAGACCGATCTCTCGATTTAAAGTCTTGGCCCCATAAAAGGCACATTTATAATCCCATTTCGCTGAAATGTGAAACAGTGAGTTGTGTTAGGCGCTTCGATATTTTTCTGCAATATGGCGAAGATCGGTTCAGATTTGGATATAGCAGCCCTATAGACCGATCTTTCGATTGAAGGTCTTGAAGGACTATCCACAGTGGCTCAATTGGACAATAAATAGATTGTCCAATTGAGCCAAAATTTTGGATAGTGATTTGTGTTAGGCCCTTCGAAATCCTTCTTTAATTTGGCTCAGATCGGTCCAGATTTGGATATAGCTGCCACATAGACCGATTTCTCGTTTTAAGGTTTTGGACCCATAAAAGGCTTATTTATTGTCCGATTTCGTCGAAATTTGTTACAGTGAGTTGTGTGAAGCCCGTCGACATTTTGCTACAGTTTGGGTCAGATCAGTTCAGATTTCAATATAGCTGCCATATAGACCGATCCGTCGATTTAAAGTCTTGGCCCCATAAAAGGCACATTTATAATCAGATTTCGCTGAAATTTGACACAGTGACCTTTGTTAGGGATTTCGATATCCGTGTCGTATATTGTTCATATCGGTCTATATTTTGATATGGCTACCAAGAATATGATTTGTACATATATGAATAATGACTTGTACTTATCAGATCACTCAATATCGGCATCGAATTTGGTCCGAATTGGACCATATATCGATATAGCTTCTATGGGGGCATAAATTATGCATTTTTCACCGGATTATGAAGAAAAGTGGTTTACATATATATCCGAGGTGGTGGGTATCCAAAGATCGGCCCGGCCGAACTTAACGCCTTTTTATTTGTTAAAAACTACATAGCTTAGTCTAGAGTCTTCGGAGTTAAGTCAGATTTAATCCTGATTTATTCCACTTGGCCTTTGTGGTCTGTGGAGAGTTTTTTTAAAGTTTGGCAAACCAAAGTACCCATAATTTTCCATTTCGTGTTTTTTGCTTTAAACTCCTCCAACAAGTGGTGTTGCTAAACGGAGCGCCGTTCGGAGTCAGCATAAAAAAGGGGCCCATATCATTGGTCAAAAACTGCGCTCTTTGGAATGTTAATGGGAAAATATGTATGTTTTTGGCTAACCATAGGTTTGCAAACAGAATTTCTTTGAAATCGGTGCCCCCTCCTTTGAGATCTTTAGGTTTCATAGTTATTTGAGGTAACTCCATTTAACAACACCCTATACCCTACAGAAGCTGGTGAAGGATATAATTAAAGTTTATCTCCTGAAACGATCCTTTGCAACCCATCCGTTGCCCTTGTCTTGTCCTTTCTATTAAAATTTGCCATTTTGCATTAAAAGGGTAAACCTTCCATATTAGCCTTCAAACTTGTCAAACACTTCAATTTCTGTGCATTTTCAGCCACCTTTGTCATCTTTCCTTCCTTCTTTACAAGACAGAACTTTTGGTTTGCTTTTCTTTTTGTCAGCCCCCCTTCAGCCCTCTTTCCTTCATACTTACTTTAATTTCCTAAAATGCAGATTAAATGCCAGAAATGCCAAAGCCATGGCAATGCCCACCGACGACAATGTGGCTATGGTGTAAAAGGCCATCGGAGCTATTGTCGCCACACGAACTTTGAACACACGTTTCGCTATTGGCACCTGGCCACCATGCCACTTGACCCGCTTACAGTGTGGACATCGAAAGTCCAATGCATTCTCGGCCGGATAGTATAAGGCAATTGGTTCCAGTTGACCATTTTGTATTTGATAGAAGGCGGTGGTGCCAATGCGGTCAGGACCACTAAATGAAACAGGACCCTGCAAAAGAAGACGAAAGAAAGTAAAGTAGAGGCGATGAAGAAAAAAAAACTGTAGAATGATGAAAAACAAGCACTTATTTGCTAATTTAATGAAACACAAGCATCATGCAATTAATTTAATTGTATGGGCTAATTATTTGCCTTTCTTCTATGGCAGCGTTTATTTATGTGAAATTAATGGTGAATTTTTGTTGTCTTAATTGGCAAGGGGTACAACGGGGTAATACACCAACTTTAACGAAGAACTTTTTATACCCTACACCACCCAACCCTGCATTTGTTTGCAACGCTAAGAAGAAGAAGAGCTAGTCCCATCGATAAGTATACGGATCGCCTTAGAATCACTTCCTGATTCGATTTGGCTGTGTCCGTCCGTCTGTCTGTCTGTCCATGTATTCTTGCAATCAAGGTACAGGTCGCATTTGTTGTCCGATTTTCACAAAATTTTGCAAAAGTCTCTTTTTTGGTCCAAGGACGAACGCTATTGATTTTGAAAAAAATCGGTCCAGATTTAGATATGGCTCCCATATATATCTTTCATCCGATGTGCCCTTTTGCTGTAGCTGTAGAAGCCACAATTTTGATCCGATCCTCACAAAATTTGGCACAAAGTGTTTCTTGTGGCGTCCCAATATGTGTGCGAAATTTCATTGAAATCAGTCCAGATTTAGATATAGCTCCCATATATATCTTTCATCCGATATGCCCTTTTATAGCTGTAGGAGCCACAATTTTAGTCAGATTTTTACCAAATTTGGCACGAAGTGTTTTTTGTGACGTCCTAATACATGTGTAAAATTTTAACTAAATCGGTTCAGATTTAGATATAGCTCCCATATATAGCTTTCATCCGACATATACTTTTAAGGCCGTAGAAGACACAATTTTGGTCCAATCTTTACAAAATTTGGCACAAAGTGATTTTTGTGACGTCCCCATATGTGTGCATTGGGAAGTCACAGATATCCCCCCTCTTCAGATATCAAAATTTTTTCATATCTGAAGGGGGGGGCGGACCCTCCCCCTTACCCTCATTTTCAGAAACCCCAGATCTCAGAGAATCAAAATTTTGTGTGCCCTCTTATAGCAACCAACAAAGAAAAATTTGGTACCCAAATTTCGGATAGGGTACTTAGGGTGGACGCCCCACCCCAAAAACCTACCAAATATATATATACACCAATCACTATAATATGGGACTCAAATGAAAGGTATTTAAGACTTGAACAATTATCTGATATTAAATGGGTGGGCCAAGTGTTTCGGGGACCACCCCTAAATCGGACATTTATGCCGACCCTGGTAATATGGGACTCAAATGAAAGGTATTTGCGAGTAGAATACGAATCTGATATCCAAATGTGGGACCAAGTTTCTGGGGGTCAACGCTCCCCAAAAAAACCCCAAAGAAGACAAATTTGCGACCATGGCAATATGGGGCTCAAATGAAAAGTCTTTGGAAGTAAAGCACGAATCTGATGATCTGGGGGTCAACGAACGCTCCCAAAAAAAAAACCCAAAGAGGACAAATTTGCGATCATAGCAATATGGGGCTCAAATGAAAAGTCTTTGGGAGTAAAGCACGAATGTGATATCAATATTCAGGAAAAGTGTTTATAGGCCACACCAACCCCATAAAACCATCCAAATAGGAAGTATTTGCTGACCATTGCAATATGGGGCTCAAATAAGATGTATTTTAGAATAGAACAAGAATCTGATATATATTTTCAAGGCCAAGTCACTGTGTGGTCGCCCCATCCCTCAAAACAGCCCCCAAAACGGTAAAGTTTCCCGACTATGGATATATGGGTCTCAAATTAAAGAAAATTGGGAGTAGACTAGGAATGTGATTCGGGACCAACTGTCTAACCGACGTACCACCCACAAATAGGACGTATTTGCTCACCATGACATTTTGGGTCTTAAAGAGGGTGGAGCTCGATATTGATAGTTTTTAGGGCCCATACCCCAAGCCGGATACATTTGCTGACTTTTGCAATAAGGGGTTTAAATAAAAGGAGTTTGAGATTAGCAAACGTATTTGATATCCAATTTTGAGGCCAATGGCAATTTGGGGTTCAAATAAATGATATTTGAGAGTAGAGCAAGATGCTGATATATTTTCAGGGCTAAGTGTTTGGGTGACCAATTCACTCCCCAAAACACCCCTAAATCAGGCATATTTACCGACCATGTCAATGTGGGGCTCAAGTGAAAGGTATTGGGGAGTAGAGCACGATATTAATACCCATTTTCGGACACCAATTTTCTGGGTGTCTTCCCCTTTCCCAAAATAACCCACAAACAGCAATTTTTTACTGACCATCGCAATAGGGGGCTCAATTCTTATAAAAACTTTTTTGAGTTTAACTCAAAATTAAATTTTTTACCAAATTTCCCTTAAACATGAATTTTTGCTCCAATTTCCCACGGAGTTAAACATTTTCCAAACTTTGCTTTCCTTTGCTGTCAATACATCAAAACAATTAATTACATGAGCTAATTTGGCTTTGATTGCAATTTACGAAAATTCATTTATTTTTCTCCCCCCTGTACGCCTGCCAGCACTTACCGAAACGCCGAGAAAATCCAATTTGCCCATTTGTTGTAAAAACTCAGTGGCCATGTCGCTGCGAGTGTAATCGAAACGATCTAATTTTGATTGTTGCACTGCAGCCTTACGCCAATGCTCCTCGGCTCCACGCAACGACAATGCAATGGCCCATACAGCATCATACGTTTGGGGGGCATAACGTGAAACGGTGGTAGTTGTTGTTGTTGTTGTCGTCATTGTTGTCGTTGTACTCCTCATTGTGGTGGTGATGGTGCTGCTATCCAAACGGGACAATAGAGCGGATGTTGATGATGTCGATGGCGATGACGATGCTGAGTTGTCCTTTGTAACACTTGCCATTGCTGCGGTTGCAGCTGCCGCTGTCAGATGTTGGTCTCGGTGGCCAACATCATCACCAGCATCAGCACCAGCACCGGCACCACTATGGCGATTATTGCTGTTGTCAGTGTTGATGTGTGTTTGCTTTGAAAGGCTTTTTGTGGTTGCTTTGTTTGTGTTGGTATGACTGCCAATGCCACGACTGCCGGCATTGTTGATGGCAGTTGCAACATGTTTTTTATGCTTTCTTTCATTCCTTTGTTGTTGTTGTTGTTGCTGGTGGCGCCTTGGTGTGGCAACACTTTTGAAAATGTCCTGAAATTTTTCCGATTGCTGTCGCAATTGCATGTTAAACATGTCATTATTCTAGAATAGGAATTTGTGGGCGAAAAAAAATAGAGAAAGAAATAGCGGGAAAAATTAATCATTAAAATCTAGTGGAGAAGTTTGTGTGCAGAACAGCTTTGCTTTGGTTTAAGTCAATGAAATCAAATTTCCCATAGAAATGAAATACTGACAAAAATTTGCCTACAAAAGGAATTTCAACGAAATTTCTCAACAAGTAAAAGCGTGCTAAGTTCGGGGAGGCCGAATCCTATATACCCTCTACCATGGATCGCATTTGTCGAGTTCTTTTCCCGATATCTCTTTTTAGACAAACAAAGGATAAGAGAAAAGAATTCCTATGGTTTCGAAGATTTATCAAGTTAAGGTCCGATTCGGATCATAATTGAGGTGAATGTTGGAGACCATAGTAGAAGCCATTGTGTAAAATTTCAGCCAATTCTAATAACAATTCCGCCCTTTAGGGGATCGGGTGATCGCTTCAGACCATATTTGACACGTATGTTGAAGGTCATGGGAGAAGTCGTTGCACAAAATTTCAAACAAATAATAATTACGCCCTCTAGAGGCTCAAGACGTCAAGATCCCAGAACGGTTTGTATGGCAGCTATATATGGTTATGGACTGGTTTAAATCATATTTGGAACAGTTGTTGGGAGTCATAACAAAATACGTCATGCAAACTTGCATCCTAATCGGAAAAGAATTGCGCTCTATAGTGCCTTATGAAGTCAAAATCCCAGATCGGTTTGTATGTCAGCTATATCAGGTTGTTGGAAGTCATAACAAAATGCCTCATGCAAAATTTCAGCTAAATCCGATAAGAATTCCGCCCTCTAGAGGTTCAAGATGTCAAGACCCCAGATCGGTTTATATGACAGCTATATCGGGTTATACAGGGTGGCTGATGAATATTGCTACAATGATGAATATTGCTACATTTTTTTTTCGGTGTATGGAATACATTTTTCTTTTATTCATGTTAAATTAAATTATTAAATTAATTATTAAATTATTATTAATTAAATTAATTAATTAATTAATTAAATTAATTATTAAATTATTATTATTAAATAGAAAAAAAGTTATTACATTTTTTTTTGGTAGCGGCTTTCATCAGCCACCCTGTAGATCGATTTCAACCCTACTTAGCACAGTTGTTTAAAATCATAGTAAAACACTTTATACAAAATTTCGGCTAAATCGGATAAGAATTGGGCCCTCTAGAGGCTCAAGAAGTCTGGACCCAAGATCGGTTTATATGGCAGCTATATCAAAATATGGACCGATATGGCCCATTTACAATCCCAACCGACCTACAGTAATAAGAAGTATTTGTGCAAAATTTCAAGCGGCTAACTTTACTCCTTCGAAAGTTAGCGTGCTTTCGACGGACAGACGGATGGACAGACGGACGGATGGATGGACGGACGGACAGACGGACGGACAGACGGACGGATGGACGTACGGATGGACGGACGGATGGACGGACGGATGGACGGACGGATGGACGGACGGATGGACGGACGGATGGACGGACGGATGGACTGATGGATGGACGGACGGATGGACGCACGGATGGACGGACGGATGGACGGACGGATGGACGGACGGATGGACAGAGGGCGGACAGACGGACGAACAGACGGATGGATGGACAGACGGATGGACAGACGGATGGATGGACGGACGGATGGACAGACGGACAGATGGACGGACGGACGGATGGACGGACGGGCGGATAGACGGACAGACGGACGGATGGACAGACAGACGGACGGACAGACGGACGGACGGACGGACGGGCGGACAGACGGACGGACAGACGGACGGACAGACGGACGGACAGACGGACAGACGGACGGACAGACGGACGGTTGGACGGGCGGGCGGACAGACGGATAGACAGACGGATAGACAGACGGATAGACAGACGGATGGACAGACGGACGGATGGCCGGACGGACGGACAGACGGACGGACAGACGGACGGACAGGCGGACGGACAGACGGACGGACATGGCTAGATCGAATTAATATGTCATGGCGATCAAGAAATTATATTCTTTATGGGGTCTTAGACGAATATTTCAAGGAGTTACAAACAGAATGACGAAATTAGTATACCCCCATCCTATGGTAGAGGGTGTAAAAATCAATTTTTGTTTGTTTGTTTGTTCCGTATAGACTCAAAAAAGGCGGAAGAGATTACCTCGAAATTTTTACAGATTTTGTAGGTTGGTCCGAAAGGAAACTCAGACGGTTTAACTATATAATATCGGAAAGGGGGTGTACCCTCCCCCTTGCCCCAAAGTACTACCCAAAAATAAAAGTTGAGCGATCGGGACAATATGTGAGTCAAATGAAAGGTATTCGATAGCAGACTACGAATTTTGTATTAAAAATTGGGTCTAAGTAACGGGGGGACGCCCCATCCCCAAACCCCCAAAATAGGTTTATTGGACGACCATGACAATATGGGACTCAAATGAAAGGTATTCGGGAGTAGATTACGAATATGGTCAGGAAGAAGGAAAAGGCTTTATAATTTGTTGATATCGGAATGGGGCGGACACTCCCCCCATAGATAGTTTAGTCTGAAAGGAAACAAAGGCTGTATAATTTTTTGATATCAGAAGGGGGTGTACCCTCCCCCTTGCCCCAAAGTACTACCCAAAAATAAAAGTTGACCGATCGGGACAATAGGTGAGTCAAATAAAAGGTATTCAGGAGCAGACTACGAATTTCGTATTAAAAATTGGGTCGAAGTAACCGGGGGGACGACCCATCCCCAAACCCCCCAAAATAGGTTGATTGGACGACCATGACAATGTGGGACTCAAATGAAAGGTATTCGGGAGTAAATTGCGGATATGGTCAGGAAGGAGGAAAAGGCTTTATAATTTGTTGATATTGGAAGGTGGCGGACTCTCCCCCGTTACCCTTAAAGCCGCACCCAAAATCAGAAGTGGACCGATAGGCCCACATGGGTGTGAAATGAAAGATATTGGAGACTAGAAAATGAATATCTAATTAAAATTTGGCTCCAAGTACCCAAAGGGCTGCCCCAACCCCAAAACTCCTCTAAAAACACCACTTAAAATCATAAGCGGAGCGATCGGGACAATAGAGGTATCAAATGAAAGGTATTGAAGAGTAGAATACGAATGTGGTTTTAAATATCATTGGGTCTAAGTTTCCATTGGGCCGCCCAACCCAAAAACTCCCCCAAACAGGCATATGAGACGTCCGTATTAATATGGGGCTTAAATGAAAGATATTCGGGAGTAGATTAAGAAATTGGCTTACAAAATCAGATCGAAGTATAGGGGATCACCACAAATCCCAAAAACCCTCAAATAAGCATATGACCTATCATGACTATATGGGACTCGGTTTGTATGTTTATTCCGTATTCTGGAAATTATATTTTAAAAGTGTTTACTGAAGAAATGAAGTTTTGGTCAAATTTCCTGTAAAAAAAATTTTTACTAAACTTCTCAAAGAATTGAAATTTCGACAAATTTTGCCTAGAAATAAAATTTTGTCAAAACTTTATTTAACTTTTTGTTCATTGCCAACAAGTTTCTTATAGCTACTACCTTGGTCTGATTATTTGGTTAATGCAATCAATGGAGCTTCCAAATTGAATTTCGTTCTCCATGTGATTGACAACACAAAACGCTTTACTGAAAATTCGAAAATCATTTTAAATTGTAACCAAAAAGGTAAAAGCCATTAGCCATTCTCCGTGTGTCCTAATGGAGATCAGTCTGTATTCCTGGGAAAATTACATTTTACCCATAATAAATCTAACACACATACGCAAAGCTGTTCTGACTTTTCAGCAAAAAGGCAAGTGGTGACGACCAATATCACCTGCCAACAAATCGATAATTTAAGCAAATTAATTAAATTTCATGTAAAGTGCGTTGTTAGATGAAATTGAGTTTTTGCAGAAGGCAAGCGGACGTGTTGATGGAAGGATAAATGAATGGCTGGCTGGCTGTGCCACATTCATCCACCCATCCTTCAGTATATCTCCCTGCTTTTGTACTTACCAAACCACTTAAACTGATGTTGTTGCCAACGATGCTATTATGGGACGATACAATTATCAAATTTTCAACAGCTGTCTGTAATTCCTTGGCCGTACAATAGGATGCGGTTGTCGACAAATCATGCCACCATGGAGCCCCCATGCTCTCGTGCAATATCCAGGCATAATCGGCACCAAACATACGCAGGCGATAGGCCTCACACAGTATGTGGGGGGCCAGAATGGGCGAGAAACTACCGATTATAATACGAGTATCACTTTCCTTAAGAAAAACAAAAGAGATTTTTTTCAATGAATAAATTTGCATATTTCAGTTTGTGTGTGTGTGGAGTGGAAGTGGGACTGGGAGTTGGTGTATGTGGTGTAAAGATGACGGTGGAGGTATGGTGTGTGTGTGTGTGTGTGTGGGGGTGAATTAAGTGACTTATACGTTTACTATCCCTTGCCGGAAAATCTTTTCCAGACAAAAAAGGTAGAAAATAAGATTTTACGTGCATTAAGCAAAAAAGTCGAGCAAAGCCGATTTGTTGGTTTCCTACCTCATACGCTATGAAACATTTTCCAAGAAATAGCTTTGGCCTAGGGGTCTTGCCTATAAAGACACCTCTAATGGAGAAGTTTAATACAGTTGCAATATTCAGAAATGTCAGCATTAGTCAGAGTATCACTGCTGAAAGCTCATTTGTCTTACCCAACACCAATCTATGGTTTGAACTCTAACCCATGAAAATACTATCTGTATTTTCTTAAAAGACAGACGGACATTCAAATAGACGGTATATAAGGCAGGCACTTCTCTTTTCTCCTTTCGTTTGATGTCTACCATTGCCCTAGTGGTAATATAGGGTATACTCAACACCATAAAGAAATGTAAGTTAATGAAGTGAAGAATTTCTGCTGAAAAACGGAAGCAGCATTACAGCATTTATCCTTAGTCCATGGTTACCAGGTCTACTTGCATTGAGTTAATGTGGAGAATAACAAATGAGCTCATTATGGTTTTCAACTTTTGCATGTGTTTTTGTGTTTGTGGTTATCTGAAGGTATGGGCATCTTAATGTCTGTGGTAGTTCCAACGTTAAGTTATTAAGATCAGGAATGAAAGACTCTTGGAGTCTTGGCTTGGTTGGAATGTGGGCTAATGATGCATTAATTTCGGAAACTAAAATGAATGACAGGAAATATGTGTAAATTGTATAGAATTTTGGAAAGAACATCATCAACGACACAAAATCCCTAATTGCCGGTTTTTGGTTTCTTAAAGAATTAAGAAAAAGGAGTTTTTCTAAAATTTAAGACATTCAGTCAGAGGAGCAAAAATTGGGTAATTTATATTTTAAAGTAAATGTTCCAATGGAAATCAAATTTTTACAAAATCTTTTATATAACAAGTAAAAAAGCATGAAGTTCGGCCGAGCGCATCTTTGGGTATATATGTTAATCACCTTTCGTCAAAATCCAGTGAAAAATGCATATCCTATGCCCCTTAGCAGCTATATCGCAATATGTTCCGATTTGGACCAAATACTTATAAGTACAAGTCATTGTTGAAATATGTATAACAAAATATTGGTCTTTTAAGTAGCTACAACTAAAAAAAACCGTTCAAAACCATATGCGACACGGATGTCGAAAAGCCTAACATAAGTCACTGTGTCAAATTTCAGTGAAATCGGATTATAAATGAGCCTTTTATGGGGACAAGACTTTAAATCGAGATATCGGTCTACATGGCAGCTATATCCAAATCTGAACCGATTTGGGTCAAGTTTCTGAAACATATCGAAGAGCCTAACACAACTCATTGTCCCAAATTTCGGCGAAATCGGATGATAAATGCGCCTTTTATGGGCCCAAATCCTTGAATCGAGAGATCGGTCTATATGGCAGCTATATCCAAATCTGGGCCGATCTGGGCCAATTTGTAGAAGAACGTCGAAGCGCCTAACACAACTCATTGTCTCAAATTTCAGGGACATCAGTTAATAAATGCGCTTTTTATGGCCCCAAAGCCTAAAACCGAGAGATCGGTCTATATGGCAGTTTTACCTAAATCTGGACCGATCTGAACCAAATTGACGAACGATGTCGAAGGGCCAAACACAACCCACTGTCCCAAATTTCAGCAAAATCGGATAATAAATGTGGCTTTTATGGGCCTAAGACCCTAAATCGGAGGATCGGTCTATATGGCAGCTATATCCGAATCTGCATCGATCTGGGCCAAATTGATGAATGATGTCGAAGGGCCTAACACAACTCACTGTCCCAAATTTCAGCAAAATCGGATAATAAATGTGGTTTTTATGGGCCTAAGATCCTAAATCGGCCGATCGGTATATATGGGGGCTATATAAAGATATAGTCCAAAATAGCCCATCGTCGAACTTTACCTGCTTATGAACAAAAAAGGATCCTGTGCAAAATTTCAGCTCAATATCTCTATTTTTAAAGACTGTAGCGTGATTTCAACAGACAGACGGACAGACATGTCTAGATCGTCTTAGATTTTTACGCTGATCAAGAATATATATAGTTTCTAGGGTCGGATATGGATATTTCGATGTTTTGCCAACGGAATGACAAAATTAATATACCCTCATCCTCCGGTGGTGGATATAAAAAAGGCATTTGGTAGTAGAGTAAAAATCTACTCCGGAACCGAGCAAGGGCAAACATCTCACACATCAAAGAGTGCTTTCCGATTTAGGTTTAAACTCATTTATAAGGGATCTTTTTTACAGCCGAGTACGAAGGGTGTGCCGCAGAGCGAGATCTCTTTGGGCAGAATTTTTTACATGACCATGCATGGCATGGTACCTCGCAAATGTCGCCAGCATTAAGAGTGAATAACCACCGCTTTAAATTTTGTACGATGTTCTCGCCAGGATTTGAACGTAAGCTTTCAGCATCATAGAGAGACGTTGGCTACAGAAGCACGAATTCGATATCTAGATTCAGGGCGAGTGCTTCCACCCTAAAAAGATACTAGAGAGTGGGAGAAGGCGCAGCGGAGCGGACCCGGTTCAGCTATCTGTTATAGGAATTTGGATCTGAACGAGACCCGTAGCGCTGAATATCTTGATCCCCACCTTCAAAATGCCTCACATTATGGGGCTCAAACAAAATCGTTCTCTAGCACGATGCCGATATTATTTAAGGGTCCGTCCCCTAAACTCCCTTCAAACCGTCATGTTTGCCTACTATAATAGGTATTTGAGAATAAGGAGAATTTGATATCCAATTTTGGGGCAAAGTGTTTGGGGGTAGTCTCACCCCATAAACTCCCCCCAAAACCAATTGCAATTGTTGCTCAAATAAAAGGAATTACTAAAAGCAGAGCACGATGTTTGTATTTTTTCGGGCTAAGTGCTTGCGTAACCGCCCCACCACACATACCCCTTAAACTGGACGTATTTGTGGAATATGCCATAAAGGGGCTCAACTCTGATATCTGTTAATATCATATATACCGACTATAGCAATATGTGGCTTAAATATGGTTTTTGGGAGTAAAATATGAATCTGTTATCCACTTTCGGGGCAAAGGGTTTGGCTACTACAATCCACCACCAAAACCAAGAGAATGAAGTAGGTCTAATATCCAAACTTTATTTGGCGGACCCTCTCCTTACCCAATTTTCAAAAACGCCAGATCTGGGAGATAGGTGTGGCGATTTACGCGAAATTTAGTTTGTTGATAATAACTCAAAAACAGAAATTTTGTTTACTTATTTAAGGTGGGATGTCTAGGACGTTCGCCCCACCTCCAAAGCCTGCCAAATGTAAATTTAAACCAATAATGACAATATTAGTCTCAAATGAAAGGTATTTGAGACTAGAGCACGAATCTGATGCTTGAGGCTCTACCTCACCATCAAAAACATCCCCATACAGGACATATTTACCGACCATATCAATATAAGGCTCAAATGAAAGAAATTTGGGAGTAGAGCACCACTATGATATCCACATTGGGGCGAAATATCTGAAAGACCGTACCAGTACCCCCAAAGATAAAAAAGAGAGTGAAAGAAGGCGCAGCGGAGCGGGCCCGGTCCGGCTAGTTTCCCATAAAATAAAAAATAAACATATAAAAACATGGCCGTGACGAACTTTGGATACCTACCACCTTGAATAAATTAACCATCCTCTTTCATAACAGCTTCAATACTACAATACATCCATAGTAATATGCAAAGTGGGGCTGGTCTTGATCACATTTGATTCAGGTTCCGCTTTTTACGGGATTAAAACCCCAAATTGGAAGATCGGTCTATATGGCAGTTATATCTAAATATAGTCTGATCTGGATTATATGCTGGTCGGATAACGGAAGTCATCATAATACACGTCGCTGTGTCAAATTCCAGCGAATTCTGGTAATAAATGCAGCGTTTATGGGCTTAAGACCATTTATCGGCATATCGATCTATATGGCAGTTGTATCTGCATAGAGACCGATCTGAACCATATTTGAGTCGGATATCGGTAGGCTTTAATCAACTGACTATTTTAAATTTCAACAAAATCGGTTAAAAATTCAGACTTTTATGGCCTTAAGATCTGCAGATCGGTCTATATGATATCTATATCTAAATATTGTCCGATCTGGGCCATATCAAGTTGTGATGTCGGAAGGCTGAAAGCAACTCACCAATTCAAGTTTCAACGAAATCAGGTTATAAATGCAGCTTCTATTGGCTCAAGATTGTTAATCGGCGGATCGCTCTATATGCAAGCTATTGGGTTGCCCAAAAAGTAATTGCGGATTTTTCATATAGTCGGCGTTGACAAATTTTTTCACAGCTTGTGACTCTGTAATTGCATTCTTTCTTCTGTCAGTTATCAGCTGTTACTTTTAGCTTGCTTTAGAAAAAAAGTGTAAAAAAAGTATATTTGATTAAAGTTCATTCTAAGTTTTATTAAAAATGCATTTACTTTCTTTTAAAAAATCCGCAATTACTTTTTGGGCAACCCAATATATCTGAATAGAGTTCTGATCGCATATCGGGAGGCTTTAATCAACTCACTTTTTCAAATTTCAGTGAAACCGGATAATAATTGCAACTTTTTTAGCTTAAAGCTAAATCAACAGGTCGGTCTATATGACAGCTATATCTAAAAATAGTCCGATCTTGTCCATATTTGAGTGGGATATCGGGAGGCTTAAAACAACTCACCATTTCTAATTTCATCTAAATCTGATAATAAATTCTCCTGTTACGGGCTTAAGACCGTAAACCGGCATATCAGTGTATAAGTAGTTGGGGTAGGCGTCAACATTGACGCGGATGGAGGATAACACAACGTATGTTGCGTCCGCATTTAATTCGCCATTTGTCGAACTCATAAACTGTACAGAACCATACCTATCGGCAGGCGTAAGATTGCCCAGTGTAGCACGGCAATACCTTCTTTGGCATATCGGTTTATATGGCATACAGGTCTATATGGCAGCGGTATGTAAATATAGTCATATTAGTGTTGAATATCGGGGTCCCCAGTACAACTTCAAATTTGAGCAAATTTGGACAAAAAATGCGGCTTTTAAGGGATGAAGATCCTAAATCGCCAGAACGGTCTATATTGCTGCTATATCCATAACTTAACCTGCGTATAGACGTAATACGAGTCTGTTCAAAATTTCAGCACAATATCTCACTTTAAAAGATTGTAGCGTGATTACAACTGAAGGACACACGAACGGATAGACGGAGAGACAACTTCGTCAAATCGCCTTAGAATTTTGGTCGATCCGAAATAGATATACTTTGTAGGATGGGAAATTGATGTTTCGATGTGTTTCAAATGCAATGACTAAATGAATATAACCGTTATCCTATCGTGGTGGGTGTACAAAAGCCTCATAATTTCCTACACGCAAAAATTTTGATAATAGTAACGATTCACCAGAAATGTCCTACAGATATAAAATGTTGACAAAATTTTTTTTATTTATTTTAATACAAGAAACAAAAAGTCCCTTCTTTTATAATTTCGGCTTTATCTTGACTTAAGTCAGTTTAATGATTTTCCTGAGTGTTAAAGTGTGTGCATGACTTTGTGTTGCTTACGGGTCTCTATTACTTACACGCAATAACAGCAATTGCTCCTTATAATCGGTCGCCCCAAATGTTATGGTTGCCGCACATGATATATTGGCTGCCTCCAATTCAGTAACCAAATCATTGACAGCCAACGAATGGATTTCTTCATTTTGTGAGAAGGTGGTTACAGTGTCCCAAGCAAAACGTCTTATAAAGGCGATTCGGGCAGGATTGTGTGAAGAGTCTGGGGCCACTGTGCGATAAAAGTAGGGAAACTCCTGGCGATCACTCAAGGCGGGCGAAGTGGAGCCAAACGAGACCTGCACTATATTCCAATAGGGTACAACTTTGGCTAGACTTTCGGTTACCTCGGAACAGGCGGAGCCAAGCAGCATTACCATGCGTGTAGAGGGCTGTGTATAGATGGCATGAAAGAAACGATCAACTCCCACACCAGGATCACACTGAAATTTATGAAAAAAAAAAATATATAATAATTAATCGTTAAATAATTGTTAATAAAAATGTTTAAACAAATTAATAAAATTCATTTATTTGCAGTTATAAGGAATTGTATACAACCCTTGCTGCAGTTATGTCTATGTATTATCCCTTTTCAAAAGTAAGTGTATGTCCTACTGCTAAGACATCAAAGTAGTTAGAGGTGTGTTACAGAAAGGCTGTTTGCATGGATATTTCATTGTTCCTAACAACTTTGCTTAAGACAATATCTATCAAAATTCTCTTCAGCTAGGCATGTTGCCTGGTGCGTATTTCATCTGACCCTTCTATGGACCCCGTTTACAAAATCGATTTTATTTGAAATGCCCTCACTTTTGTTGTACTCGTTTGTTGCACACTGTCTGCATAAGTCATTTGATGTAATTTAGTGAAGCATACTGCTGTTGCCGCTGCTGCTGCTCTGGGAACTAAGGTACTTGCCTTTGCTTTTATGGCACTTAAGTTTATCAAACGTAAAATTGATGTGAGTGTGCGTGTGTGTGTGCGTTTGTGTTGTTATATGTGTATATTATAAGGATACATCCGTGTATCCAAGTTTAGTTCAAAGGACATGTAAACACATTCTACCCTTGTGCTCACTCAATCTCATATACGCACAGTCATAATGAATACAAGCGTAATTCCTTGTGCATCTCCATGTGCTCATGTCTTTGAGTGATTTTAACGATTGTATGGTTAAGGGTCAGAGTTGAGACATGCGAGGTTGTGTGCTATCATCATAAGCAGACGCTGCCAGGTACTCTCAATATTGTTTTCCACACTGCACTTAATTATAAATTTATGAAAAATACTTTGCCATATTTTAAGCATAAAAATGTAAGGGCCATTCTTTTTACAAGGCTCATAGCTTAGATTTAACTAAATTAGCATAGCCAAAGGGGTTTGATGGTGTGTGAATGCCAAATGAAGAACCAGAAACTGAAACAGAAAAAAAAAGATTGTCAACCCTCAGCTGCGCGAAGGAAGTCAACAAAGGAAGTGTTCCAGTTCTGAGCTTATTTCTATATAAACTAGAGATTCTTTTTTTATTTTGGTTAGAAATTAGGGTAATTATTTGAATATGCATGCAGCATGAGTTTAGTTTTTCCGTTGTTTCACTCTTTATGGCGTTTGGGGGATTAGATTTTTCGGGGTAACTTTCAGTGACGCAAAGTTAAGGTCGTTTGGAATTTATTAAACTTTAAATTTAACGATGGTTGATATAAAATTTTTTTGGTTTGTATGGCCATAGCTGTGTACAGCACTGCGTATACGTTATGGGAAATTCCAGAATATGACTCATACGTTATGGTGTGCTGTTATGTGTGGGTTAGAATTTGGCTGTGGTGCGTGGTTATAAAGTGGCATTGCCCTTTCATTTGGAATTCATAAACTATAAAACTTTGATCATAATACTTTTTTTTTATTTAATAACAAAATTATTCAAAGCACGAGTGGTCAATAAAAAAAAAACGTGTCAGTTTGTTGTAGTCGCAGTAGTATATATCTAAAAATAATATGAACAACCATTTAAAATAATAGAATGGAATAGCATATATGGTCCAAGGATTTAACGAACGAACTAAAACAAGCTATCGCAGTATACAAGCGGTTTCAAAAAGTGAAATTAAGGGATCAATGTGCACCATATCTGAGAATTGACGCTAAATAGCCGGGTTTGAGGGCGGATGAATCATCAAAACGAACTTTCTCATCAATTGAAAGAAGTTGCTAATACCAAGTAAAAAGGCGTTAAGTTCGGCCGGGCCGAACTTTGGATACCCACCACCTCGGGTATATGTGTAAACCACCTTTCATCAAAATCCGGTGAAAAATGCATACCTTGTAACCCATAGCAGTTATATCAAAATATGTTCCGATTTGGACCAAATACTAATAAGTTCAAGTCTATGTTCAATTGCGTATAACAAAATATTAGTCTATTTAGTAGCTATATCTAAAAACAAACCGATCTAAACCATAAACGACACATGTCGTAAAGCCTTACATAAGTCACTGTGTTAAATTTTAGTGAAATCGGATTATAAATGCGCCTTTTACGGGGCGAAGACTTTAAATCGAGATATGGGGCTATATGGCAGCTATATCCAAATCTAAACCGATTTGGGTCAAGTTTCAGAAAATTGCCGGAGAGCCTAACACAACTCACTGTTGTGTTAGGACAATAAATGCGCTTTTAATGGCCCAAAAACCTCAAATTGAGAGATCGGTCTACATGGCAGCTATATCCAAATTTGGCCCGATCTGAGCCAAATTGAAGAAGAATGTCGAAGGGCCTAACACAACTCACTGTCCCAAATTTCAGCAAAATTGGATAATATATGTGACTTTTATAGGCCTAAGACCCTAAATTTGTGGATCGGTCTATATGACAGCTATATCCAAAGCTGAACCGATCTGGGCCAAACTAAAGAAGGAAGTTGAATTATCTAACACAACTCACTGTCCCAAATTTCAGCAAAATCGGTTAGTAAATGTGGCTTTTGTGGGCTTAAGACCCTTAATCGGCGGATCGTTCTATATGGTAGCTATATCCAAATTTGGTCCGATCTGGGCCATATTAAAGAAGAATGTTGAGGAGCCCAACACTACTCACTGTCCCAATTTTCAGCAAAATTGGATAATATATATGAATTTTATGGCACCAAGACCTTTAATCGGCGTATCGGTCTATATGGCAGCTATATCCAAATTTGGACCGATCTAGGTCATATTGAAGATGGATGCCGGAGGGCCTAACACAGCTCACTGTCCCAAATTTCAGCAAAATCGGAAAATAAATGTGGCTTTTATGGCCCTAAGACCCTAAATCGAGAAATCGGTCTATATGGCAGCTATATCCAAATATGGACCGATCTGAGCCAAACTGAAGAAGGAAGTTGAATTACCTAACACAACTCACTGTCGCAAATTTTATCAAAATTGGATAATATATGTGACTTTTATGGCCCCAAGACCCTAAATCTGCGGATCGGTCTATATGGCAGCTATATCCAAATTTGGATCGATATGGGTCATATTGAATGGGAAAGTCTATCACTATCCCAAATTTCAGCGAAATTGTATAAAAAATGTGGCTTTTATGGGCCTAAGACCCTAAATCGGCGGTTTGGTCTATATGGCAGCTATATCCAAATCTGAACCGATCTTGGCCAACTTAAAGAAGGATGTCGGACGGCCTAACACAACTCACTGACTCAAATTTCAGCAAAATCGGGTAATAAATGCGCCTTATATGATCCAAAATGCTTACGTCGAGAGATCGGTCTATATGGCAGCTATATCCAAATTTGGCCCGATCAGAGCCAAATTAAAGAAGAATGTGGAAGGGCCTAATACAACTCACTTTCTCAAATTTCAGCAAAATTGAATAATATATATGGCTTTTATGGGCCTAAGACCCTAAATCGGCGGTTGGGTCTATATAACAGCTATATCAAATCTTTACCGATCCGGGTCATTTTAAAGAAAAATATCGAAGGGCATACACAACTCACCGTCCCAAATGTAAGCAAAATCGGATAATAAATGAGCCTTTTATGGGCCAAAGACCCTAAATCGGAGGATCGGTCTATATAGCGGCAATATCCAAATCTGGACCGATATCCAAATTTGGTCCGATCTGAGCCAAATTGAAGAAGGATGTCGGAAGACCTAACACAACCCACGGTCCCAAATTTCAGCAAAATCGGATAAAAAATGTGGTTTTTATAGGCCTTATACCCAAATCGGCGGATCCGTCTATATGGGAGCTATAGGAAGATATAGTCCGATATAGCCCATCTTCGAACTTAACCTGCTTATGGACAAAAAAAGAATCTGTGCAAAGCTTCAGCTCAATATCTTTATTTTTAAAGCCTAAGCGTGATTTCAACAGACGGACAGGTGGACGGACGGACAGACAGACGGACGGACGGATAAACGGACGGACAGACGGGCGGACAGACGGACCGATGGATGGACGGGCGGGAAGATGGACAGACGAACGGACAGAAGGAAGGACATACGGGCGGACAGACGGGCGGACAGACGGATCACTTGCCTCACCGATTTAACATATGAGAGCTCGTAGTCCTATGTGATGATTCCAATAGTTATACTGACCTCCTTCTTGCTTCCTTTCTGTAATAGCCTCGTCTTTTCACGATCTGGATCCCCCCATAGGATTTTCGCCGTCCTATCGACCGTTTCGCTGTTCCACAATGTTGCATGCGCATTCGTCGCCCACTCCCTTAACACGGACTGCGTCGACTCAAAAGGCTTCGGGTTAACCATTCGGGTTTATTGACGGCAGTCCTCTGGCCTTCAATGCCAAATCGTCTGCCCTTTCATTTCCCCTTACTCCGTTATGGCCCGGCACCCAAACAATGCGGATTTTGCCATCCTCAGAGAAGGCGTTAATCTCCTTCTTACACTTCAAGACTGTTCATGACCTTACCGTCCTGATTGTTATTGCCCTTATGGCAATTTTACTGCCGGTAAAGATGTTCAGAGGCCACCGTAGCGCAGAGGTTAGCATGTGCTCCTATGACGCTGAACGCCTGGGTTCGAATCCTAGCGAGACCATTAGAAAAAAGTTTTCAGCAGTGGTTTTCCGCTCCCAATGCTGGCAACATTTGTGAGGTACTATGCCATGCAAAACTTTTCTCCAAAGAGGGGTCGCACTGCGGCACGCCGTTCGGACTCGGCTATAAAAAGGAGACCCCTTATCATTGAGCTTACACTTCAATCGGACTGCACTCATTTGTATGTGAGAAGTTTGCCCCTGTTCCGTAGTGTTCATGGGCAAAAATTGCAATTTGCAAAAGATGTTCACACTCGACGTCCTCGCATTAGCACCACACCACTTCACGCATTCCGTGATCGCCCGGATCTCCGCCTGCAGGACCCTTTTATGGTCAGGCAGTCTAAAACAAATCTCAGCCCATGGGTTCTCAATGTAAACCCCCAAGGCCACTCTGTCCTCTGGCTTTGATCCATCCAAGACTGAGCCGATGGCAGCAGTGCGACGCACTTGACTTCAAGGTTTATCTCAGGTATCCGATCGGAAACCTAATAAGCAGGTTAAGTTCGAAGATGGGATATATCGGACTATATGTTGATATAGCTCCCATATAGACCGATCCACCGATTGAGGGTCTTAGGCAAATAAAATCCACATTTATTATCCGATTTTGCTTAAATTTGTGACAGTGAGTCGTGTTGGGCCAGTCGACATATTTTTTCAATTTGGCCCAGTTTGGTCTAGATTTGGATATAGCTGCCATATATACCGGTCTCTCGATTTAAGATCTTGCGTCCATAAAAGGCGCATTTATTGTCCGATTATGTAAAAATTTGGTACAGTGAGTTGTGTTAGGTCCTTCGACATCCTTCTTCAATTTGGCTCAAATCGGTCCAGATTTGGATATACCTGTCATATAGACCGATCCTCCGATTTAGGGTCTTAGGCCCATAAAAGCCACATTTATTATCCGATTTTGCTGAAATTTGAGACGATGACTTCTGTTGGGCTACTCGACATCTTTCTTCACTTTGGCCCAGATCGGTTCAGATTTGGATGTAGCTGCCATATAGACCGATCTTTCGATTTAAGACTTTGGGCTCACTGAAGACGCATTTATTATCCGATTTTGCTGAAATTTGGGACAGTGAGTTGTGCTAGGCCCTTCGACATCCTTCTTCAATTCGGCCTAGATCGGGCCAGTTTTAGATATAGCTGTCATATATACCGATCTCTCGATTTAAGGTCTTGCGCCCATAAAAGGAGCATTTATTGTCCGATTTTGCCATAATTTGGGACAGTTAGTTATGTTAGGCTCTTCGACATATTTTTTCAAGTTGGCGCAGATCGGTTCACATTTAGATATAGCTGTCATATAGACCGATCCGCCGATTTAGAGTCTTAGGCCCATAAAAGCCACATTTATTTTGCGATTTTGCTGAAATTTGAGACAGAGAGTTGTGTTGGGCTACTCGACATCTCTCTTCAATTTGGTTCGGATCGGTTCAAATTTGGATATACCTGTCATATAGACCGATGCGCCGATTTAGGGTCTTAGGCCCATAAAAGCCACATTTATTATTCGATTTTGCTTAAATTTGGGACAGTGAGTTATATTAGGCCAGTCGCCGTCCTTCTTCAATGTGGCCCAGTTCGGTCCGGATTTAGATATAGCTGCCATATATACCGATCTCTCGATTTAAGGTCTTGCGCCCATAAAAGGCGCATTTATTGTCCGATTTTGCCAAAATTTGTGACAGTGAGTTTTGTTAGGCCCTTCGACATCCTTCTTCAATTTGGCTCAGATCGGTTCAGATTTGGATATAGCTGTCATATAGACCGATCCGAAATTAAGTTCAATGGATTGTGTCTGGCCCTTCGAGATTCGTCCTGGGTATTGTCAAGATGGGGCTTTGTTTCGTTGTGGCTGCCATATATGCCGATCTCCCGATTTTAGTTTTTGGGCCAATATAAGCACGCTTATTACTCGAGTTTTGCTGAAATTTTACACAGTGGACTGTATTAAGCTCTTCGACATTCTTGTTCAATATAGTTCAGATCAGTCTATATTTGGATATAGCTGGCATATTCATGTCCCGATCTTCCAATTTACGTTCTTAGACTCAAAAAATCTGCATTTTTTAACCGATGAATTTGGTACAATGAGTTGTGTTGGAGCCATACGTAGCCTTCCCGAATATGGAGATCGGACCATATATTGATTTAGCTACTATGGGTTCATACATGATGCATTTTTCGCCGTAAGGTGGGTTATATATCCGAGGTTATGGATAGCCTGGCCGAAATTAATGCCTTTCTACTTGGCATTTCTTTCAACTACTCATTTAAATTCTCTCTTCTCTTTCTAAAGCCGTTAGCGTAACATACCATGAATTGACTTAAAATAGCCTTTGCTTATCCCTTTCCTTACTCAATCACATTTCAATTGGTAATTGTTTTGTGAAATCAAAAAATAAATTTATTTTCTCGAGCAGTTCATTAATTTCATATTGATTTTTATTCAATGGCTTTCTTTGGTCCTTTGGGTATACACTTCCTTACGAAAGAGTTATAATAGTCATTATTACAAAACACACACACACACACACACACCTACTTGCAACCTTTGGGAAAAAGGAAATCTTCTGCTTACGTGGCAAACATAAATTTTCAATTTTAATTTTTTTTTTCTCAATAAATTTCAAGACATTTAAGGTTTTTATTTTTGTTTCTAATCTCTTTTTGTAGCTGGCATACACTTACCTGCGTATCATTTGTCAGCAGCTCAATGGTGTAGCCGGGCAATAACTGTTTGCGATTTATGTGCTCCACAGCCATTTGGGCGGCAATCAATTCGCTTAATCCTTCCGGTCGTGGTCCGGATTTGGTCGACAGTTCAAAGAGGCCGAGCAAAACAATTTTGCCGCGATTATGTTGCAGATTGGAGCGAGTTAGGGCACGTTCCTGTTCGAAGACTTGATTTACTTTGAGATATTGTTGTTGATGTTGTTGCCACAAACTCATGGAGACAGGCAGGGTTGACTGAGTGTTGGCGAAATGCACAGGAGGTGGAGTTTGGAGTTTGGTGGGGTTTGAGTTATTGGAAACGGAAACATTTCTATGGGTTTTCAGTTTGGAAAAGCGTCGATGTCTGTTTGCCAATAAAGATGGAAGCTTTGCTGTGATTGCCTTTGGCCTTGTCTTTGTGCTTGGTGTTGCAGAGGAAGCGGGTGTTAAGGGCTTTTCATTGATTTTCATATTCGAGTGTGTGAGCAGTGTTAGGGATTTACTCTCACTTTGTGCCTCCTCTGTGTACGTTGCAGTGGCGTTATCATTTTGTAAATTTGCAATATTTACAGGACGGTTGGTTTTTTTCTTGATGTCTGTGCTGTTGCTGGTGGGTGGTTGAGCTTCCTCATTGAAAATAATTGACATTAACTGGTGCTGCATTTTGGGCGTCGAAGACGTGGATGACGAGGACAAGGAGGATGTTAAAATGTTTTTGGCGGCGCTGGGTGTCATTTTAAATGCCACAGACGTCCTTGTGGATGGCGGAAATGCTGTTGGTGTTGTTGTTGTTGTTGTTGTAGTTGTCGTTGCTGCTATTACTGTCGCTGTTGCTGTCACTGTCTTGGCTTGGATGTTATTACACCTTGTCATGTTAATTGGGACAATAATTGCCGTTGCCATAATTACCATGTAGAGGTAGTGCTGCAAATGGCGGGTATGTTGCCAACGCCATCGTTTCTGTTTTGTCTTTGACATGACGTGGCCAGTGTTGCCGTTTTTTTCGGAACTGTTTTGGGTTTATTTTAGATTGGCAGATTGTTGAGAGTTGTGTTACACTTTAAGGTTGCCTTACATTTTGTCTAATTGGTGTGTTGTAGTTATTTGGTGATGGCATTTTAATTTATCACACTTTATTTTTGTTATATAAATTACTAAAATGAAAATGATTTGTTTTAGTTTGCTGTTTTCAGGATCAAAGTTATCCTGTAATTTATTAAAAAAAATGTAATTTGTTATAAACTAAACGCCTTACTTATACCCTACACCACTACAGGGTATTATAACTTAGTGCATTTGTTTGTAACACCCAGAAGGAAGAGGGATGGACCCATTGATAAGTATTCCGATCGACTCAGAATCACTTTCTTGGTCTTGGTCTGAAAGGAAACATAGGCTATATAATTTTTTGATATCGGGAGGGGGCGGACCCTCCCCCTTAGACCAAAAGTACTACCCAAAAATAAAAGTGGACCAATCGGAACAATATGGGATTCAAATGAAAGGTATTCAAGAGTAGAGTTCAAACTTCATAAAAAAAGTTGCGTCCAAGTACCTGGGGGCCGCCCCGGCCCCAAAACCCCTTAAAATAGGTTTATTTGACGATCATGACAATATGGGACTCAAATGAAAAGTATTCGGAAGTAGATTACGAATATGGTCAGGTTGGAGGAATAGGCTTGGCTTTAGAATTTATTGATAACGGAAGGGGGCGGACCCTCCACCGTTACCCCAAAAACACCACCCAAAATCAAATGCGGACCGATAAGGACAATATGGGTACCAAATGAAAAGTAGGCGAATATAATAAAACGAATCTGGCATACAAATTCATGTCGAAGTATAGGGAGTCACCCCACCCCCACAAAAACGCCCCAAAATGGGCACATTAGCCAATCGCGGTTATATGGGACTCGGTTTGTTTGTTTTGTATAGACTGAAAAACGACAGAACCGATTTTCTCGAAATTTTCGCATAATGTGTAGGTTGGTCTGAAAGGAATCATAGGCTATATAATTTTTCGGTATCGGAAGGGGGACGGACCCTCCCCCTTATGCCAAAACACCACCCAAAATCATAAGTGGACCCATCGGGACAATATAGGTATCAAATGAAATGTATTGGAGAGTAGACTACGAATATGGTATTGAAATTTGAGTCCAAGTACCCATCGGGCTGATCGCTCCAACCCCAAAACTGTCCCAAACATTCATTTCAATATGGGGCTCAAATGAAAGGTATTCGGGAGTAGATTTCGAATCGGGCATACGAAATCAGATCGAAGTATAGGGGGTCACATTAACCCTCAAGAACACCATTAGACCCATTATGACTATTTGATACTTGGCTGGACCGATTTTCTTCAAATTTTCATAGATTGTGTACGTTTGTCTGGAAGGAAACATAGGCCATATAATTTTTAGATATCGGGTGGAGGCGGACCGGATACTCCTCTTTACAGCAAAAACGGCACCCATATCCGAAAGTGGTCCGATGGGCACAATAAGGGTGTGAAATGAAAGGTATTGGAGATCAAGACACGAATATGGCATTAAAATTTCGGTTCAAGTACCCAGTCAAATTGGATAAAAATTGAGGCATGTAAGGGCTGAAGAAGTCAAATCCGGGAATCGGTTTATATGGGGCTATATTTGTTTAAAGACTGACTCTAATCATACTTGGCATGGCTGTTGAAAGTTATAGCTGAAGTCTTTGTTTCAAATTGCAGCCAAATCGGATGAAAATTTAAGCATCTAAGGGCTCAATAATTCCAATATGGGGATAGGTTTATATGGCGGCAATATCTGTTTATAAGCCGATTCGGATCATTTTTGGCATTGATGTTGCAAGTCATTACTCAAATCTTTTTTCTAAATTTCAGACAAATCGGATGCAAATTGAGGCTTCAGGGGCTAAAGAAATCAAATCCGTTGCCGATAAAGGGTCTGAAGCCCACAAAAGCTGTATTTTTTATCCGATTTCGCTGAAATTTGGAATAGTGCGCAGTTTTAAGCCTCTCAACATCTGGTCTAAATATGGTACAGATCGGACTATATTTAGATATAGCTGCCATATAGACCGATTTGCCGGTAAGGGGTTTGAAGGCCATTAAAGCTTTATTTTTTAACCGATTTCGCTAAAATTTGAAACAGTGGGTTATTTTAAGCCTTCTGACATCTGACTTAAATATGGATTAGATCGGTCTTTATTTAGATATAGCTGCCATATAGACCGATCTGCCGATAAAGGGTCTGAAGCCTATAAAAGATTTAAATATTATCCGATTTCGCTGAAATTCGCAACATTGGGTTATTTTAAGCCTCCCGACATCTGACCTAAATATGGTTCAGATTGGACTACATTTAGATATAGCTGTCATATAGACCGATCTTCCGATAAAGGGTCTGCAGTCCATAAAAGCTATAGTTTTTATCTGATTTCGCTAAAATTTGAAACAGTGAGTTATTTGTAGCCTCCTGACGCTCGACCCAAATATGGTTCATATCGGAATATATTTAGATATAGCTGCCATATAGACCGGTCTGCCGATAAGGGGTCTGAAGCCCTTAAAAACTTTATTTTTTACCCGTTTTTGCTGAAATTTGAAAGAGTGAGTTTTTCTGGGTCTCACTATATCCGACCTTGATATGGTTCAGATCGGTTTATAATTGGATATGTCTGCCAAAAAGAGTAATATTTTGTTCTACAAAATTGAATTGTGACATATATATTAGACCACTCAATGTCCGTGCCGAATTTGGGTGCTTAAGTTATCCAATTTTCACCGGATTGTGACGAAATGGAGTTTACATATATACTCGAGGTGGTGGGTATTCAAAGTTCGGCCCGGCCGAACTTAATGCCCTTTTACTTGTTTTCTAAAATTCATATCTTTGTGCTTTTCGGTACACACAAAGGACAATTTCACATCTAAAGAAAAGATATTGCCAGCTTTTCCCAAATAGTGGTTCGACACCATTGGCAACTCTGATGGTAGCTGCTGGAATCCTCCTTGTGCTGGTTATATTTGAGGTCGAAGTCAATGCTGCTGGTGGTAATGCCTGATGCTGGCAATCCTAGCCTGGTACTTGCAATTATTTTTTGTCACTGATGGCTGTCGAGATGGTTGTTGAAGATTTGCAGTTGGTGTTGCTGTTGTTGCTGCTGGTGTTTACACGATTTCGGTAGAATTTTTAAATTTCTGTAATGCTCTCATTAACACATGTTTGGGACATATACATTTTTTGTATAATTAAAGTATGCTTGTTTTTTTTTCTCCAAGAAAAAAAATAACGCTCTTTGAAGTACCTCAATTTTGTAGACTTTTTTTTAAAGCGCCGCATTTAAAATTCTGTTGCATTTTCTCATTGTTGTAGTGGTTGTTGACACTCTTCTCTATGTTTTTGTTTAGCCATAACACTTTTGTGATTGTACTGCCTCGCACACACACACACACACATACCCGCACACTTTAACCTACACAGTTTTGCATATTTGCTGTTCGTCGAGTGCGGGCATTAAATATTTAAAAAGCACTGCACTTATTTTAAATGTTTTTCCAGTTTTATTCATACAATCCATATTTAATGAAATACAAAACGGTTGGTTATTTGCCATGCATTCATTTTTAAATAATCGGTTTTTTTTGTCGTCTGTTTTATTGATTAATTTCATAGCAAATTGGCTTTTTATTGGGAAGGGTTTTTTTTTCAACAGCACCAATTTAAAGGCAACAAATATTCATAGGTATGAATATGTTTCTTATACGGAATACTTTTAATTGTTCGGTAAAATTCAACTGATTGATTAACTTGATTATGCACATGATATAGCGATTATTTTAAAATCGACCTTTTTATTCAATTTGGTTGATTTTTTCATTAAATTACCCTTTGAAATCGAATTCCAAGATTGTTTAATAATTTTGTAAATGGCTAATAGTTGGCCCTATTAAAACTAGAGATTAAATGCATATGTATTTGTTGAAAATATAACGCATTGCCAATGTACAGTGGGATAGAATCGAACAAAAACCGATCCGCCGATTTCGGGCCTTAGGCTCATAAAATCCACATTTATTATCCTATTTTGCTGAAATTTGGAACCGTGAGTTTTGTTAGGCCCTTCGACATTCTTCTTTAGTTTGATTCAGATCGGTCCATATTTGGTTATAGCTGCCATATAGACCGATCTCTCGATTTAAGGTTTTGGGGCTATAAAAGGCACATTTATTGTCCGATTTTGCCAAAATTTGATACTGTGCGTTGTGTTAGGCCCTTTCAAAATCCTTCGTCAATTTGACCCAGATCGATCCAAATATGGATATAGCTGCCATATAGACCGATCTCTCGATTTATGGTTTTGGGCCCATAAAGGCCGATGTCGCCGAAAGTTGGGACAGTGAGTTAAGTTAAGCATATCGATATACCTCTGCAATATGGCACAGATAGGTCTAGATTTGGTTATAGCTGCCATCTAGATCGATCCGCCGACTTAGGATCTTAGGCCCATAAAAACCACATTTATTATCCGATTTTTCTGAAATTCGGGACAGTGAGTTGTGTTGGGTCCTTCGACATTCTTCCTTAGTTTGATTCAGATCGGTCCACATTTGAATAGAACTGTCATATAGACCGATTCTCCCATTTAGGGTCTTAGGCTCATAAAAGCAACATTTATAATCCAATTTTGCTAAAATTTGGGACAGTGAGTTGTGTTAGGCCCTTCGACATTCTTCTTTAGTTTGATTCAGATCGATCCAGATTTGGATATAGCTGCCATATAGACCGATCTCTCGATTTAAGGTTTTGGGGCCATAAAAGTCGCATTTATTGTCCGATTTTGCCAAAATTTGATACTGTGAGTTGTGTTAGGCCCTTTCAAAATCCTTCATCGATTTGACCCAGATCGGTCCAGATTTATTTTCATTTATTTTCTGATTTTGCCACAATTTGGCCCAGATCGGTCTAGATTTGGATATAGCTGCCATATAGACCGATCTTTCGTTTTAAGGTTTTGGGCCTATAAAAGACGCATTTATTGTCCTATGTCGCCGAAATTTGTGACAGTGAGTTTAGTTAAGCATCTCGATATGCTTCTGCAATATGGCATAGATCGGTCCAGATTTGGATACAGCTGCCATATAGACAGGATCCGCCGATTTATAGTCTTAGGCACATAAAAGCCACATTTATTGTATTATCCGATTTTGCTGAAATTTAGAACAGTGAGTTGTGTTAGGACCTTCGACATCCTTCTTTAATTTGACCTAGATCGGTCCAGATTTGGATATAACTGCCATATAGATCGATCTCTCTATTTAAGGTCTAGAGCCCATAAAAGACCCATTTATTGTCCGATGTCGCCGAAACAGTGAGTTGTGTTAGGCCGTTCGACATACTTCTTCAATTTGTCTCAGATCGATCCAGTTTTGAATATAGCTGCCATATAGATCGATCTCTCGATTTAAGGCTTTGGGCCCATAAAGTCGCATTTATAGTCCGATGTTGCCGAAATTTGGGACAGACAGTTGTATTAGGCTCTTTAACATTTTCCTGTAGCTTGGCCCAAATCGGTCCCGATTTGGATATAGCTGCCATATAGAACGATATCTCAATTTAAAGTCTTGGCCTCATAAAAGGCGCGCTTATAATCCGATTTCACTGAAATTTTAAAGTCATAGGATTAAGTGGTTACTGACATCTGTCTAAAATCACTGGATGCCATAGTGGGTGGGAAAAACATTAGCCGGAAGTCGATTCCACATGCGAACAGTTCGGGCAAAATAAGAATTCTCCCTATAATGCATTGTCTCATCCGCTGGGCCAACCAATGACGACGAATATTAGATGAACACACGCCATGAAAGTACCGATAGAACAGTGCCAAACAACCCACATTGCGACGATGTTCAAGGTTGGCAATCAACGCCATTGCTCTCCTGGTACATGGTCCAGTAGTTCCAGGGATGATTTTGAAGCTTCATCACATATATGTGAGATGTTAAGAAGATTAGAAGAAGTGAGGTAATTCTTACATCGTTTAAGGAAGCCTAAACACTTGAATGCTTCTTTCGACACTTCAAATGCATGTTTAGCCCAACGGACATCGCTTTGTATTTTCATGCCCGGAACATTAAGAATTTCTGATTGTTCAACATCTATACCGTTTATAGACAAAGATGTTCGTTATGGGTCAGCGAATCGTTTGTGTGACAACAAGCATCACTAGCCAGCTAATCCGGGCATAGTGTATTGTCCATACCTGTCTCTTGTCCTCAATCTCTCAAACACTCGGCCTTTGGTCGAATGAGTACAAATGACAGAGGCAACCGTCATCTGCAAGTGAATAGATCGTATTCGATGTCTGACTCAACAGATCGTTTACGAAAATAAGAAAAAGAAAAGCAGAAAGGACAGAGCCCTGGGGTACACCTGCGGTCAATTTGTGCTCATTGGATGAGAACCGATCTATAACGACTCGTATGGTGCGATCTCTAAGAAAGATCGAAATAATGTCGCCAGCATTTCTGATGTTCCTGCCAGGATTCGAACCCAGGCGTTCGGTGTCATAGGCGGACATGATAACCTCTGCGCTACGGTGACCTTCAATGCCATGAGGTCGCCCGTAGAGCGATTTCTGCAGAATCCATACTGTTGGTATCTAAGAAGGCCACGAGACTCCAAATACTTCACAAGATGGTGAAGTAATAACCATGCTCTCCATTACCTTGGAGAAAGCCCTGCATATCGCAATTTGTTGGTAATTAGGAGGGTTGTTTTGTCACCCTTCTTGGGTATAGGCTGAACGTTTTCGTTTCGAATGTTCTTGAATGGACTATATTTAGATATAGCTGCTATATAGACCGATCTGGCGATTTGGAGTTTTAAGGCTATAACAGGCGCATTTTTTACCGAATTACGCTGAAATTCAGAACAGGGAGTTTTATTAGGGCTGACGAAATCCGAGCCTAAAATGGTCCAAAGCGGAACATATTTGGATATAGCTGTCTTATAGACCGATCTGTTGATTTTGGGCCTTAGGCTTACAACAGACGCATTTATTACCCGAATTCGCTGAAATTTGGAACAGTGAGTTGATTAAAGTCTCCCAACTATAGTTAGATATTGCTGCCATAGAGACCAATCTTTAGCTTTAGGGTCTAAAGACCATAAAAGGTGCATTTATTCTCTGATTTTGCTATCCATGTCCATCCGCCTATCCGTCCGTCTGTCTGTTGAAATCACCCTACAGTTTTTTAAAACAGGGATATTGAGTCGAAACTTTGCACAGATTATTTGTTTGTTCCTAGGCAGGTTAAGTTCGAAGATGGGTTATATCGGACAATATCTTGATATAGCTGCCATATAGACTCATTTATCGATTTAAAGTCTTGGGCCCAAAAAAGGCGATTTCACAGAATTTTGGTATAGTGAGTTGTGTTAAGCCCCTCGATATCCCTGCTTAATACGGCTCAGATTGGTCCAGATATGGATATAGCTGCCATATATACCGATAACCCGATTCAAAGCTGAAATTAGGTTGTTGTGATTGTTGTAGCCACATTTTTATGTGGAGGTGGCAATCCTTGTGAAGCTCCTGTAGGTGAGCAAGCAAGATCGCCGCGGGTACTGGGTGACCATTGGTTATTTAAAGGCGCCAATAACTCGCGTTGTCATATCAAGAATCATAGGCACTTAGTATTTGTGAAAGAAGTGGGGGCAGCCCGGCCTCTCATTGAGACTATCCGCTCGATACCGCTGAGCATTCTACTATCGGCAACCTGTGAACGCACCCGGTAACTCGCAGCTAAGTTTCTCGTAACAGCAATGAACAACACACAGATCGGACCTCAATGTTCCAGCAGGGTGGTCGCCAGGCTGAAATTAGGCACAACCGATCTCACGATTTAAGTTCTTGGGACAATAAAAGCACATTTGTTGCTCGAGTTCACTGAAATTTAACACATTGGGCTCTTTGAAGCTCCCCGACATTCGTGTTTTTTTGTTGGTTTAGTCGGTCTATATTTGGATATATCTATCATATACATATACCAATCTCCCGATATAAAGAATTTTTCGCCGTACAAGACGAAAAGGGGTCACAATATATCGGAGGTGGTGGGTATCCAAAGTTTGGCCCAGCAGAACTTAAAGCTTTTTTTATTTGTTTTAGCATAGGGAAATATGTATTTTGAATATTATTGCAAATATTCTTGCAATAAACTTCAAAAAGCCAAAAACTTCACAAGTGTTGACACTATTTTGATGCTCATTGGATATGCTCCTGCTGCTCGCACTTTTAATTCAAATGCTAACTGTTATAATAGCTTACAGAATTGTCACCATATGTTTGTTACGCTTGAATGTCTTCAATGGTAAATGTTTTCATTTTCGCTAACTTTATTGCAGGCGAAATCATTTCTGCCCCCCACAATTTGTTCATGTTCATTGACATAAAGAGCTGCGAAAAGCTGTATTTAAAGAAGTTTAGTTAATAGAACAGCGTATAAACTTTTACTACGGAGACAGGTGTTGTAAAATATGTTGCGCTGCTGTTTGAATACTAAATTGAGTGAAGTGTTACTTTACATAGTTGACTTCGTTTGTTGAAATAGGCTTATGTTTGAACAATCTTTGTGAGCAGAATGAAAAAGAAAATCCTTTCACAATTTAATCAAGAATGACAGAATGGAATACCCAAAGGAAGGAAAAAATTTTAGCTTCAGTGCCATCAGTGTGTAAGTTAGCAAAGCTAAGTGAGAAATGTTTAGGAGAGGAGTATATCCCTCTGGTTGGCTATATAGGAAATACACTGCAGTCATCAAAAATGAAGCTATGGAATATAAGCAGATACATTGAAATATGATCTGATCCGGAATGAATTTGTCTGGGACGTCTTGTTGTCCTTTGGAATCCACAGTCCCAAATAAATGAGCCTTTTGTGGGCCCAAGACCTCGAATTGAGAGATCATTACAATCTGCACCATACACCATATGAGCAAGTCGAGGGCTCTAAGACAACTCACTGGGCGCCTTTTATGGGCTCCACTCTTGGTCTATATGGCAGCTGTATACCAATATGATCCGAACTGCACCATTTTAGCGAAAGATGTGAAGGATTCATATTCCTTAAGAGAAAGTTCATGGGCAAATTGGCAATGTGTTGGAGTCTAATTCAACTTGCTGTTCCAAATTTCATTAAAATCGATTAATATATGCAGCATTCATGGACTCTAGCATTCTTATCGAGAGATTGGCATTAAAATATTCAAAATCAGTTTCATGAGAAACACTGGATTTTGGATATGTGCACCGATTTAAGTGAAATTTTGTTTGCCATCTATTGGTAGTCAAAAAATACGAATTTGTTATAAAGGGTGATTTTTAACTATTATCTTTTTGGCAGCACTGGTTTAAACAGCTCACGTCCATATCGTGTTTTGGTATACTGCCAAACAAATTCAGTTTGGTTTATAATTTAACCATGAATCGTCGTACAAATGAACAACTTTTGCAAAGAAAGTTCATCGCGCTGAAATTGTGTTCACCGACGACGGTCATTTTTGGATCAATGGGTACGTAAGTAAGCAGAATTATCGATTTTGGAGTGAAGATCAGCCAGAAGTATTGCAAGAGCTACCAATACATCCAGAAAAAGTCACAGTTTTGTGCGGTTTATGGGCTGGTGGCATCATTGGACCGTACTTCTTCAATGCGAATCGTAACGTAACTGTAAATGGTGAGTGGTATCGTGAGATGATATCCATCTTTTTTGCCCAAAATGCAAGAGCTTAACTTGCATGACATGTGGATTCAACAAGACCACACAGCAAGCGTAACAATGCACTTTTTGAGAGGCGATTTGGGAATGTTTCACAGGCCAGTCAATTGGTCGCCCACCCCGATAATAGTTATCTAAATGGATATGTAGATGAAGCCGGTAAACTATCGATAATAGCAGCAGTTGATATTTTTGATATTTCAGATAATAAATATCGATAGTAACGATACTGTCGTTGGTTTCCTATCACTTGAATTGCAAACGAAAATAAGAAGAAATGAGAAAAGCGTTTTGCAAAATGTTGCCAAGATGGGTCAATAAATGCAATTGCTGTGACTCTAGAATTTAAAATTGGGCGATATATATATATATATGAGAACTCTATCTTAATCTGTACCGATTTCCATGAAATTCCCCAGTAATGTCGAGAGTCAAGAGAAAATCCTTCCTGCCAAATTTCGAGAGAATTGGTTAACAAAAGACCATTTTCTTGCAATATTACTGCAAATCGGACGAACATATATATGGGAGCTATATCTAAATCTGAACCTATTTTGAGCAAATTGTGCAGACATTGTGGAAGTCGTCGAGGTAATCGTTGATGGAAGTTTTGGGAAGATTGTTCAATAAATGAGCTTGCAGTGGCTCTAGGAGTGAAAATCGGGCGATATATATATGTGAGAGCTATATCTAAATTTGAACCGATTTCCATGAAATTCACCAGTAACCTCGACAGTCAAGAGAAAATCCTTCCTGCCAAATTTCAAGAGAATCGGTTAACAAAAGGCCATTTTATTGCATTATTATTGGAAATCGGTCAAACATATATATGGGAGCTATATCCAAATCTGAACCGATATCTATGAAAATCATTCCTTATGTCGAAAATCATAAAAAAAAATTCTTCCTGCCAAATTTCAAGAGAATCGGTTAATAAATAACCATTTTATTGCAGTATTACTGCAAATCGGACAAACATATATATGGGACATATATCCAAATCTAAACCGATTCTTTCCAATTTCAATAGGCTTCGTCTCTAGGTCGAAAAACATGCCCATACCAAATTTTGAAGACGATCTGACGAAAATTGCGAACTGTAGTTTGTACACAAATTAACATGGACAGACAGACAGACGGACAGACAGACAGACGGACAGACAGACAGACGGACAGACAGACAGACAGACAGACGGACAGACAGACAGACGGACAGACAGACAGACGGACAGACAGACAGACAGACGGAGAGACAGACGGACAGGCAGACAGACAGATGGACGGACAGATGGACATACAGACGGTCAAACAGACCGATAGAGAGACAGACAGATGAACAGACAGACAGACGGACAGACAGACGGACAGACAGACAGACGGACATAGCTAAATCGAATCAGAAAGTGATTCTGAGTCGATCGGTATATTTATCAATGGGTCTATCTGTATTCCTTTTTGCTGTTACAAACTAATTCACTAAGTTATAATACCCTGTACCACGGTAGTGGTGTGTCTGTCATCATAAGCGTTGAATGGCCTCTTGGTGATGCTCTAAGCACCCCCAGAAAAGTTTTAGTCTCCACACCAGAATTTAAAAAAGAATTTTTGGACTAAATTTACTAATTTAATTGGTATTCAAAGGGTTTTAGCTCCCTCCTGAGGAAGCTGGACTGAATTTGCCAATGTCCGCCGTATAGACTGATCAGGCAATTCAGTGTCTTTGATCCATAAAAATCACATTTTTTGTCCGATTTCCCGGAACTTTGAAACAGTGAGTTGTACTAAGGGCTCCAACATCTAACCCTATTATGGTCTATGTCAGACCGTACACATAGCTGCCATATTGACCGATATGCCGATTAAGGGTCTTGAGATCGTAACAGGCGAATTTATTACCCGATTTCGCAGAAATTATGAACGGTAAGCTTTATTAGCCCCATCGACATCCACCCCGAATATGGTTTATATCGGACCGCATTTACATATAGCTGTCATATAGACCAAACAGCCTATCAGGGATCTTATTTATTACCCGAGTTTTGTTAAGCCTGTCGATATCCCAATCAAGTATGGTCTAGATCGGAATAAATTTTGATATAGCTGCCATATAGACCGATTTGCCGATTTTGGATCTATAATAGGCGCATTTATAAACCGACTTCGCTTAAAATTGGAACAGTGAGTTGTATCAAGACCCTCGACATGTGGCCCGAATATGGTCAACATCAGATAGTATTTAGATATAGCTGCCATATAGACCGATCTGCCGATTTAGGGTTTTAGTCCCATAAAAGCCGCATTTATTACCTAATTTCTTTGACATTTTGAGCAGTTACTTGTACCAAGCTTCGGGGCACTTGAACCAATTATAATTAAGAATGGCGCATATTTGGGCATTGATATGGATATAGTTGAGTAATAATAAAAGGGGATGGTGGTGGGTATCCAAAGTTCGGCCCGGTCGAACTTAATGCCTTTTTATTTGTTTTTTTCTTCTTTTTAAAACGCATAAAACATGCCACCTTTAAGTAAATAAAAATATTTTAAATCATAAATTATTTGCGATCTTTTTGGTAGCGTGATATATAATAGCGGTATATCTTTTTATGCCAAACGACAGCAGTAGTAACACCCCAACGAATATTAACGACATTAACATAAATCTTTAAATGTGTCATATTTATGTGTTTGTATGTCATCGTATATTTATTAAGCGAATGTTTTTAATGTTAAAAAAAAAATAAAAAATATTTTGTGTATAGGTATGAAGAGAAATATGTTCTGAGAAATTTAACTTTTAAACCTCAACAGAGGTGGGTAGAACTGAGGTAATTGAAATTGAATAATTTTTAAATCAAGTAAGATGACATTAAGCAAAAATTATTTTTATGACAAAAAGGATTGGATTGCCCAAAAAGTAATTGCGGATTTTTTAAAAGAAAGTAAATGCATTTTTAATTAAACTTATAATGAACTTTAATCAAATCAAGCTAAAAGTAACAGCTAATAACTGACAGAAGAAAGAATGCAATTACAGAGCCACAAGCTGTGAAAAAATTTGTCAACGCCGACTATATGAAAAATCCGCAATTACTTTATGGGCAACCCAATATTTTGTGATAGTTTTAGTGCAACCCTCCTTAAACCCTGATAACGATCCAATTAGGATTATGATTAGGTTAATAATCTTAATCTTTAAAATCCACAGGGAATGGAAACCCAATAAAGCTTAACGAACAGGGACCCGACGATGGAACCATTACCGACTTTATAAAAATTCGGAAGACTAGACTAGGCAAAGAACCAAAAACGATGACATCAGTGGCAGTGCAGTGACAGGAAAGTCAATGCAGTCTAAGGAACAGAGAGCAGATGATTAGATCATCGCCGACTCCCAGGATGCCCATTTACTGGAGAACCAATGATTGAGGTAATCCAGATAAACCTCCACCGGAGCGAGACTGCTACACACGTTCTGATGGAGAATATCAACAAGGGCAAGATTCATATTGCCTTAATTCAGGAGCCATGGACGATCCGGAACAAAGTTTCTGAACTGCACCATATGAACTACCAGTTATTCTATGCTAACTCTGGTACTCGGCCGAGGACCTGCGTTATTCGTCATAAAAATTTTAATTACATATTTTCCCCAGAGTTGTCAACGTCGGATGCATCCGGTGGTGAGACAGGGAGAAGGTAGAGCATACCTGGCATCACTTTATCTGCCTTTCGACTCTCCGACACCGCCACCCACGTCGGAGCTGCAATGGCTGGTGAGGATAGCAAAACAGACAGGAAACGAGGTGCTAATAGGGTGCATTGCGAACGCTCACCACATTCCGTGGGGTAGTACCAACACTAATAAGCGAGGCCAAGCCCTGACAGAGTTCTTGAATGCTAATGACCGCTACCTTTGTTAATAGGATTAGGGAGGAGGTATTAGCTGTGACGATATGTTCGGAAAATCTGATCGATGAGGTTCACAATCGGAGGGTCTTCATGGAACACTCTTTCTCTGACCATCGTTACATTAGGTTTAGAATAGCACGGCCAGCGCTGAATCTGATAAGCTTCCGGATTAAGTTGAAAACCAACTGTACAAAATTAATAAGGCAAATCAGAAGAAGACTTGGGCAAGGATTACGACTGCACTGGTGGGGTCCTTCGAAGACAGTCGTCCTCTTCGGGAAAAGAAAACAGCCCAAGAAAAACCCTGGATGACTGGGGAGATTCGCAATTTTAGGAAAGAGGTCCGCAGACTTTTTAACAGAGCACGTCGTAAAAAGTTTATTGGGATGTTACACACGGCTCAAGGAATACAATAAGATTACCAGAGTGGTAAAGCGTGATCTGGAAGATCATGTTACACGGATGGATCAAAGCTAGAGGACAGATGGGTTTACATTGAGAACCCAGGGACTGAGATCTGTTTTAGACTGCCTGACCATAATCCGGGCAATCACGGACAAGGACATCGAGTGTGAACATCTTTACCGACAGTAAAATTGCCATAAGGCCCAATAACAACCAGAACAGTAAGGTCACGATCAGTCTTGCAGTGTAAGAAGGAGATTAACGCCTTCTCTGAGGATGGCAAAATCGGCATCGTTTTTGTGCTGGGCCATTACGGAGTTAGGGGAGATGAAAGAACAGACGATTTGGCGGTGAAGGCCAGAGGACCGCCGTCAATAAATTTGGTTAACCCGAAGCCTTTCTTGTCGACGCAGACCGAGTTAAAGGAGTGGGCGACGAATGCGCAGGCGACATTGTGGAACAGCGAAACGGTCGGTAGAATGGCGAAAATCCTATGGGGAGATCCAGATCGTGAAAAGACGAGGCTATTACTGAAAGGAAGCAAGAAGGAGGTCAGTATAGCTATTGGTATCATAATAGGACTCATAGGACTACGAGCTCACCTATGTAAAATCGGTGCGGCAAGTGATAGCATGTGTAGGGCATGCGGGGAAGATGATGAGACGTTGGAGCGTTTCCTTTGTCATTGCCCGGCTTTCGCGTCGAACAGATACCGGTACTTAGGCCATGAACCAACTTAGGGGAGTGGTATTGAAAACCAATTGAGGATTTTGTAAGTAGCACGGCAACTTAAATTAAAATTTTCTTTTTAGAGGTTACTTTACAGTGTTTAGAGCGCACAACAAGCCGATTACTGGCTTAGGTGTATGCCCATAGTGGCATGGGGCGGATTAATATCTGCACCCTCTTTTCAACCTAATCTAACCAAACCTAAATCTTTAAAAAAACAAAAAAATAATAATTATATAAAATCATTTAATGTATAGTTTTAAAAAAAAAGTAATCTCGTTAAAAATATCTGTTTAAAATTTAGTTGTACGGGTAGCAGATTAAGGCTGCGAGCTCATTTATTTTACAATTTCTTCACCTCAAAGAATTAAACACCTTAAAGTTCTAGTCCTCATGTTAAGATGCTCTGCTTCATATTCTTCTTTCAATCATTATCATTGCATGTTAATGTTTACACGATTTACCTTCGTTATCAATCTTTGCGTTGCGTTACGCTGCGTGCTCAGGTGTTGAGAGCGTTTTTATGCTAATGAATATTTACACAATGTAGGACAAACTTGGGAGAAGTGTCTTAATTTGAGCAACACCAACAAACATCTATAAATAGCTACACATGTACGTTTGTATGTTTGTGTGTGAAGGCAGCCAGCCGTATGCCATAAATATGACTTACATATGTGAGCTACACAGGTGATTACATTTTAATTGGATTGTGATTTGGAAAACCCAAAATGGGTAATAATATCATGTCAATTTGTAGCTTTGATGCTATGATGGTGCTATTACACAAAATATTTAATGGGAAATATTTGGCGATGCTGCAAACAAAATTTGTAACATTTTGTTTGCCGCAAGCAATAAATAACAAAGGAATTTAGGGAAAATATTGTGGAATGTAATTCAATTTCTTGAGTCTACTAATCTGTTTGCATATATTGCATTTCATGAACTAACAAGTAAAAGCGTGCTAAGTTCGGCCGTGATGAATCTTATATACCCTCCTCCAAAGATCGCATTTGTGGAGTTCTTTCATTCATTAATTCATGCATTAAGTTCGGCCGGGCCGAACTTTGGATACCCAACACCTCGGGTATATATTTAGATCCCATATCGTCACAATCCGGTGAAAATTGGATAACTTAAGCACCCAAATTCGGCACGGACATTGAGTGGTCTAATATATATGTCACAATTCCATTCTAAAGAACATGATATTGGTATCTTTGACAGATATATACAATTATAAACCGATCTGAACCATATCAAGGTCGGATATCGTGAAGCTCAGAAAAACTTACTGTTTCACATTACAGCGGAATCTGGTAATAAATAAAGATTTTATTGGCTTCAGAACCTTTATCGGCAGATCGGTCTATATGGCAGCTATATCCAAATATGGTCTGATTTGGCCCGTTCAAGAACTTAACCAGCGTGCATCAAAAAGACTTATTTTTGCCAAATTTCAGATCAATATCTAAATTTTTGAAGTCTATAGAGTGATTACAACAGACAGACGGACAGATATACAGACTTCGTTAAATCGTCTTTGATTTTTACGAAGATCCGAAATATTTTTACTTTCTAGGGTCAGAAATTGATATTACGATGTGTTGCAAACGGAATGTCTAAATGAATATACCACCTCTCCTATGGTGGTGGTTATAAAAATGTATTAATTTCGGCCGTGTCGAATGTTGGATACCCACCACCATGGATAAATTAACCATCCGCTTTTGTAACAACTCCACTACCACATCTATAGTTATAAGCATGTAGAAGATCGGTCAATATGGCAGCTACATCTAAATATAGTCTGATCTGTACATATGCTGGTTGGAAGGTGGGAGACTTAATACAAGCCACTGTGTCAAATTCCAACGAAATCGGGAAATAAATGCCGCTTTTATGGGCTTTAGACCCTTCATCGCCAGATTGGTCGATATGACAGCTTTATCTGAATAAAGACCGATCTGAACCATATTTTAGTCGGCGAATTTCGGCGAAATCGGATAATAATTGTTGCTCTTATGGGGTTAAGACCCTCAATCGGCAGATCGATCTCTATGGCAGCTATATCGAAATATTGTCAAATCTGAACCACAGTTGAGTCGAATGTCGGGAGGCTTCAAAATCTTCAATCGGATAATCGCTTTTATAGGCTTAAAGCCCTAAATCAGCAGATAGGTCTTTATGACAGCTATATTTTTATACAGTACGATTTGACCCATTCAAGAACTTAGTGTGTGTATAGCAGAAATACTAGTCTGTGCAAAATTTCAACTCAATATCTCAATTTTAAAAGCCTATAGAGTGATTACAACTGATGGATACAGGGGCGTACAGACAGACATACGGGCATCGTTAAAACTTCTTAGAATTTTAGGACGATCAAAAATATATATACTTTGTAGGGTCGGAAATGGATATTTTGCAAACGGATTGACTCAATGAATGTACCCCCTATCATATGGTGGTGGGAATAACAAGCATTAGTTATTGAAAAACGTGCTAAGTTCGGCCGGGCCGAATCTTCTATACCATCCACCATAAATCGCATTTGTCAAGTTCTTTGAATGACTTTTTCGAAATAGAAAAACACCAGTCATATTAAAACACAAACTCCAAAATTTCAGGCAAATTGAGTACTAATTGGGCCCTCCAATGGCTCAAAAAGTGAAACTGGGAGGTCGGCAGCTATATCAGGTTCTATACCGATTTAAACCATACTTGGAACAGTTGTTGGAATTCATACCAAAACGAAATATGCAAAATTTGCACCCTCTAGAAGCCCAAGAAGTCTAATCGGGTGATCGGTTTATATGGCGGCTATATCAGGATATAGACTGATTTAGATCATACTTGACACACTTCATGCGAAATTTCTGGCTAAATCGGATAAGAATTGCGCCCTCTAGAAGCCCAGGAATCCAAGACCCAAAATCGGTTTATATGGCAGCTATATCAGGTTATGAACCGATATAGACAATACTTGGCACAAGACTTGTCGGAAGTGATACCAAAACACCGCTGTCAAAATTTCAGCCAAATCCGATTAAATTACGCCCTCTAGAGGCTCAAGAATTCTAATCGGGAGACCGGTTTATAAGGCGGCTATATCAGGTTATAAACTGATTTAGACTATACTTGGTTGGGAGTCGTACCAGAACACTTCATGCAAAATTTCAACCATATATTCCTCTAGAAGTGAAGACCCAAGGTCGGTTTATATATCAGCTATATCAGATTATGAACCGATTTAGACAATTGGATAAGATTGAAGCTCAAGAAGTCAAAACCCAAGATCGGTTTATATGGCAGCTACATCAAAACATGGACCGACATAGCCCATTTACAATCCCAACCGACCTACACTAAAAAGAAGTATTTGTGCGAAATTTCAAGCGGCTTGCTTTACTCCTTCGAAAGAGAGCGCATTTTCGACAGACAGACGGACGGACATGACTAGAACGATTTAAAATGGCATGACGATCAAGAATGTATATACTTTATGAGGTCTTTGACGAATATTTCGAGGAGTTACAAATGGAATGACGAAATCAGTATACCCCCCATCATATGGTGGAGGGTATACAAAAGTTTTATTATGCGAAAAAAGTGCTAAATGACTGAATATGTCACTTATAATAAGTAAACCACTATTGAATGAAAGGAAAGCCACTACTGAAAAGTTTTCCTGAGGTTCTAACCGGGATTTGAAATATGCGATCTGACGGGTCAACCAAATCAACAGCTGGACGATCAAAGCGAAAACATTCGCTAGCGATTCACAGTGGGATAGAATCCAAAAAAACCTGGGGGTATATCTCTGGGTATATCTCTAGCGACATGTTGGCTAAGTTTTCAGGACCAGGCCCGAAAGAACAACGAATGAGAGAAAACTATGTGGCCTAATCTAGACTTGAAGAGGTATGCTGCTTTGCTGTCACTGGCTAGAACTGAAGTCTCAGTCCTTGTGTCCGTCATGACAGGTCACTGTCTAATCGGAAAATATGCCGACAGACTGAAGTTTGCCAGCAACGACTTTTGCAGAAGCTTTGAGGACATCGACGAAGAAAAGACTATAGAACAACTTCTGTGTGTGTGTCCCGCACTAGCAGTCAGAAGGCGTTCCTCTTTAGGTTCTCATTTCTTTGAGAACCTCTATGATTTAACGGATGTGAAGTTGATGGGCTTTTTAAGCGAACTGGATGGTTCAACAGGAGGAACCTATCACACTCCTTCTAGGCCAAAATTTAAAAAAAAAAAAAAATTTTAAATTTTCTTTCCAAAAAATAGGATTACGAAGAGCGATTTGGAGAATATCTTCTAAGACCAAACAAGGCCTCTAAGATCTCTCTATGATTTTCATCACTTTCGTTCTATACATTATGTACACTTCGTGTTTAAGTTTCATAGTCACTTTCCCACAAAATAAAACTTTAATGGATAGATTTTCATTTCAAATTTTGAATTTTGAATAATTTTTAAACTTATTTTGGCTTTAAGTTTTTGGGTTATAAGACTTGCCACACCAAAGATTTTAACTTTTTTATTTAGTATCCCTTTGAACTTCATCCAAATAATAACTTTATGCGGTTTTTATGGGAATTTTTACGTAACTTGATTTTTTTTTATTGGTTGAAGGCCAGCATTGCTTTCAAAGATTTTTTTTTTAATTTTTCTTGTTTTTTTTTGCTTGAGATTTTGTTTCGAATTTCACAATTTTAATAATTATCCTTTTTTAAATTTATTAATTCTGTACACTTGTAGATGACTATGCAAGTTTCCTTGAGGTCACTAAATGTTCTCAAAACTGGAGATTAAATTTGTTGTCTTTCATAAAATTTCTTTTTTAAACTGTTTTCTTCTTTAAGCCATTTCGTACATATTTTTGTTAAGTGTATTGTTATATCATCACCAAATTGGCATCTATTTCATTAGCAGTTTTTGATTTTTTTTTTTTTAAATTAATTTTTACAAATTGTTTTTTCATTGTATTTTTCTCATTTTTTTATTTAAAAAACTTTCAAGTTTTCTTTTATTAAAGCCCAATTTAATTTGTATAATTTTGTAAAAAACTTATATTACCGAATTTTATATAATTCTCATTTTTTTTTTTTGAATCCTTAAAATCTTTCTTTAAATATTACACAAATTTAGGATGTTAAATTTTCATGAATTTTTTCATGTTGATTTTCACTTAAAAATATTCACATGACTAGCATTTTCATAAACACTTTCACTTCCTTTCTTTTTAATTATTAGTCTCTTTTTATTGATTTAATCCCTTATCCATTTGATTTTGTTCCGCTAATCCAACTTTACACTCCGACGTCTCGATGATAACTGATTCAGCATCCCTATAGGCGGTTGAATAAATCACTTTTCTAATCCAACTTTAAAATGTTGCTGCAACATCATAGGCGATAAGGGAAAATTTATGTTCCATCCGTTTAATCAACTATACACTTCGACGTTTCGATGATAACTGACTCAGCATCCTTTTAAAGGGATAATTATATTTGAGCTTCCCAACAATAGCATCAAATGTTGCTGCAACATTTGAGCTACATTCCTCTTACGACTATTCTTTGATTTAGCATCCCTATTTGGCAACAAATAAATCAAATGTTGCTGAAACCTCTTAGGGCTGCAATACGCAAGCGTAGCATTATTTGTTTCTAAAAAGTCAAAAGGGGCTAAGAAATGTAAACAATTCGCAATCAAAACATAAGAAATGTAAATAAAAACACTCACACACCAATACATCCAGACACATACACTTACGTACACCCTGCTAAGACATAACAAAAGTGTGTGTGTGTGTGTGGCATTCATTTCTGCTCATTCGTCCTTTATGAATTTATGTGCAACAAAGGCAATGGGAAACCCCCAATCGTACAAAAGGTGAAACAAGAATTGAAAGTTTTGGTCATAAATTTCACAACAAAATGCCCGGGAACGCAACAAATGGGTTATTGAGTTACTCTCATGTGTTTGCCACTTTACTTGGTTTACAGTGTTTTTTTGGTTTTTCTTTTTTTATTTATTTCTTCCTTCATAATATGTTCGTATTAGGCATGAGGGAAACGTATAGAGTGAAACAAAAAAGAAGAAATAACTGTTGAATATTTACAATAACAGGCATTGGGGATTTTATGGCAGTGGCTTTCTCTTAATGGACATATTGTACACAAAGGTAAAGTAAAAAGTAAAATTTAATGCACAAACAAGGTAAAACACAAATCAATTTAAGAGAGAAATAAACTAAAATTTAGTGTAATTTAAAAAAAAATAAGAAAAATATTCCATTTCATCTAGGACGCATAGTTAAGGAGATACAGCCATTCTAAGTTTTGCAAGTGAAAATTTCGATTTTTAATGCATTTTCAATGAAATTTTAAATTTTTTGATGGAGTCACGGATTAAGGCCCATTTCCCTCTAAGACGCATAGTTAAGGAGATACAGCCATTTTAAGTTTTGCATGTCAAATTTCGACTTTTAATGGACTTTCAATGAAATTTCAAATTTTTTGATGGTATCAGGGACTAAGGCCCATTTCCCTCTAGGACGCATAGTTAAGGAGATACAGTCATTTTAAGTTTTGCAAGTGAAATTTCGATTTTTAATGGATTTTCAATGAAATTTCAAATTTGTTGATGGAGTCACGGATTAAGGCCCATTTCCCTCTCGGACGCATAGTTAAGGAGATACAGCCATTTTAAGTTTTGCAAGTGAAATTTCGATTTTTAATGGATTTTCAATGAAATTTCAAACTTTTAGATGCAGTCATGAAGGCCCTTTTCCCTCTACGATGCATAGTTAATTAGATACAGCCATTTTAAGTTTTGCAAGCAAAATTTCGATTTTTAATGGATTTTCAATGAAATTTCAAATTTTTTGATGGAGTCACGGATTAAGGCCCATTTCCCTCTAGCACGCATAGTTAAGAAGATACAGCCATTTTAAATGTTGCAAGTGAAATTTCGATTTTTAATGGATTTTTAATGAAATTTTAAATTTTTCGATGGAGTTACGGATTAAGGCCCATTTCCCCCTAGGACGCATAGTTAAGGAGATACAGCCATTTTAAGATTTGCAAGTGAAATTTTGATTTTTAATGGATTTTCAATGAAATTTTAAATTTTTTTGTGGAGTCACGGATTAAGGCCCATTTCTCTCTAGGACGCATAGTTAAGGAGATACAGCCATTTTAAATTTTGCAAGTGAAATTTCAATTTTTAATGGATTTTAATGAAATTTTAAATTTTTCGATGGAGTTACGGATTAAGGCCCATTTCCCTCTAGGACGCATAGTTAAGGAGATACAGCCATTTTAAGTTTTGCAAGTGAAATTTCGATTTTTAATGGATTTTCAATGAAATTTCAAATTTTTCGATGGAGTCACGGATTAAGGCCCATTTCCCTCTAGGACGCATAGTTAAAGAGATACAGCCATTTTAAATTTTGCAAGTGAAATTTCGATTTTTAATGCATTTGCAATGAAATTTCAAATTTTTTGATGGAGTCACGGATTAATGCCCATTTCCCTCTAGGACGCATAGTTGAGAAGATACAGCCATTTTAAGTTTTGCAAGTGAAATTTCGATTTTTAATGGATTTTTAATGAAATTTAAAATTTTTCGATGGAGTCACGGATTAAAACCTATTTCCCTTTAGGACGCATAGTTAAGGAGATACAGCCATTTTAAGTTTTGCAAGTCAAATTTCGACTTTTAATGGACTTTCAATGAAATTTCAAATTTTTTGATGGTATCAGGGACTAAGGCCCATTTCCCTCTAGGACGCATAGTTAAGGAGATACAGCCATTTCAAGTTTTGCAAGTGAAATTTCGATTTTTAATGGATTTTCAATGAAATTTAAAATTTTTTGATGGAGTCACGGATTAAGGCCCATTTCCCTCTAGCACGCATAGTTAAGAAGATACAGCCATTTTAAATTTTGCAATTGAAATTTCGATTTTTTATGGATTTTTAATGAAATTTTAAATTTTTCGATGGAGTTACGGATTAAGGCCCATTTCCCCCTAGGACGCATAGTTAAGGAGATACAGCCATTTTTTAGATTTGCAAGTGAAATTTCGATTTTTAATGGATTTTCAATGAAATTTCAAATTTTTCGATGGAGTCACGGATTAAGGCCCATTTCCCTCTAGGAGGCATAGTTAAAGAGATACAGCCATTTTAAATTTTGCAAGTGAAATTTCGATTTTTAATGCATTTTCAATGAAATTTAAAATTTTTTGATGGAGTCACGGATTAAGGCCCATTTCCCTCTAGGACGCATAGTTAAGAAGATACAGCCATTTTAAATTTTGCAAGTGAAATTTCGATTTTCAATAGATTTTCAATGGAATATCAAATTTTTCGATGGAGTCACGGATTAAGGCCCATTTCCCTCTAGGACGCATAGTTAAGGAGATACAGCCATTTTAAGTTTTGCAAGTGAAATTTCGATTTTTAATGCATTTTCAATGAAATTTAAAATTTTTTGATGGAGTCACGGATTAAGGCCCATTTCCCTCTAGGACGCATAGTTAAGGAGATACAGCCATTTTAAGTTTTGCAAGTGAAATTTCGATTTTCAATAGATTTTCAATGAAATATCAAATTTTTCGATGGAGTCACGGATTAAGGCCCATTTCCCTCTAGGACGCATAGTTAAGGAGATACAGCCATTTTAAGTTTTGCAAGTGAAATTTCGATTTTTAATGCATTTTCAATGAAATTTAAAATTTTTCGATGGAGTCACGGATTAAGGCCCATTTCCCTCTAGGACGCATAGTTAAGGAGATACAGCCATTTTAAGTTTTGCAAGTGAAATTTCGATTTTTAATGCATTTTCAATGAAATTTCAAATTTTTTGATGGAGTCACGGATTAAGGCCCATTTCCCTCTAGGACGCATAGTTAAGGAGATACAGCCATTTTAAGTTTTGCAAGTGAAATTTCGATTTTTAATGCATTTTCAATGAAATTTCAAATTTTTCGATGGAGTCACGGATTAAGGCCCATTTCCCTCTAGGACGCATAGTTAAGGAGATACAGCCATTTTAAGTTTTGCAAGTGAAATTTCGATTTTTAATGGATTTTCAATGAAATTTCAAATTTTTTGATGGAGTCACGGATTAAGGCCCATTTCCCTCTAGGACGCATAGTTAAGGAGATACAGCCATTTTAAGTTTTGCAAGTGAAATTTCGATTTTCAATAGATTTTCAATGAAATATCAAATTTTTCGATGGAGTCACGGATTAAGGCCCATTTCCCTCTAGGACGCATAGTTAAGGAGATACAGCCATTTTAAGTTTTGCAAGTGAAATTTAGATTTTTAATGCATTTTCAATGAAATTTAAAATTTTTTGATGGAGTCACGGATTAAGGCCCATTTCCCTCTAGGACGCATAGTTAAGGAGATACAGCCATTTTAAGTTTTGCTAGTGAAATTTCGAATTTTAATAAATTTTCAATGAAATTTCATATTTTTTGATGGAGTCGCGGCCATTTTAAGTTTTGCAAGTGAAATTTCGATTTTCAATGCATTTTCAATGAAATTTAAAATTTTTTGATGGAGTCACGTATTAAAGCCCATTTCCCTCTAGGACGCATAGTTAAGGAGATATAGCCATTTTAAGTTTTGCAAGTGAAATTTCGATTTTTAATGCATTTTCAATGAAATTTCAAATTTTTTGATGGAGTCACGGATTAAGGCCCATTTCCCTCTAGGACGCATAGTTAAGGAGATACAGCAATTTTAAGTTTTGCAAGTGAAATTTCGATTTTTAATGCATTTTCAATGAAATTTCAAATTTTTCGATGGAGTCACGGATTAAGGCCCATTTCCCTCTAGGACGCATAGTTAAGGAGATACAGCCATTTTAAGTTTTGCAAGTGAAATTTCGATTTTTAATGCATTTTCAATGAAATATAAAATTTTTTGATGGAGTCACGGATTAAGGCCCATTTCCCTCTAGGACGCATAGTTAAGGAGATACAGCCATTTTAAGTTTTGCAAGTGAAATTTCGATTTTTAATGCATTTTCAATGAAATTTAAAATTTTTTGATGGAGTCACGGATTAAGGCCCATTTCCCTCTAGGACGCATAGTTAAGGAGATACAGCAATTTTAAGTTTTGCAAGTGAAATTTCGATTTTTAATGCATTTTCAATGAAATTTCAAATTTTTTGATGGAGTCACGGATTAAGGCCCATTTCCCTCTAGGACGCATAGTTAAGGAGATACAGCCATTTTAAGTTTTGCAAGTGAAATTTCGATTTTTAATGCATTTTCAATGAAATTTCAAATTTTTCGATGGAGTCACGGATTAAGGCCCATTTCCCTCTAGGACGCATAGTTAAGGAGATACAGCCATTTTAAGTTTTGCAAGTGAAATTTCGATTTTTAATGGATTTTCAATGAAATTTCAAATTTTTTGATGGAGTCACGGATTAAGGCCCATTTCCCTCTAGGACGCATAGTTAAGGAGATACAGCAATTTTAAGTTTTGCAAGTGAAATTTCGATTTTTAATGCATTTTCAATGAAATATAAAATTTTTTGATGGAGTCACGGATTAAGGCCCATTTCCCTCTAGGACGCATAGTTAAGGAGATACAGCCATTTTAAGTTTTGCTAGTGAAATTTCGAATTTTAATTAATTTTCAATGATATTTAAAATTTTTTGATGGAGTCACGGATTAAGGCCCATTTCCCTCTAGGACGCATAGTTAAGGAGATACAGCCATTTTAAGTTTTGCTAGTGAAATTTCGAATTTTAATTAATTTTCAATGATATTTAAAATTTTTTGATGGAGTCACGGATTAAGGCCCATTTCCCTCTAGGACGCATAGTTAAGGAGATACAGCCATTTTAAGTTTGCTAGTGGAATTTTGAATTTTAATAAATTTTCAATGAATTTTCCAATTTTTTGATGGAGTCACGGATTAAGGCCCATTTCCCTCTAGGACGCATAGTTAAGGAGATACAGCCATTTTAAGTTTTGCAAGTGAAATTTCGATTTTTAATGCATTTTCAATGAAATATAAAATTTTTTGATGGAGTCACGGATTAAGGCCCATTTCCCTCTAGGACGCATAGTTAAGGAGATACAGCCATTTTAAGTTTTGCAAGTGAAATTTCGATTTTTAATGGATTTTCAATGAAATTTCAAATTTTTTGATGGAGTCACGGATTAAGGCCCATTTCCCTCTAGGACGCATAGTTAAGGAGATACAGCCATTTTAAGTTTTGCTAGTGAAATTTCGAATTTTAATTAATTTTCAATGATATTTAAAATTTTTTGATGGAGTCACGGATTAAGGCCCATTTCCCTCTAGGACGCATAGTTAAGGAGATACAGCCATTTTAAGTTTTGCTAGTGAAATTTCGAATTTTAATTAATTTTCAATGAAATTTCAAATTTTTTGATGGAGTCACGGATTAAGGCCCATTTCCCTCTAGGACGCATAGTTAAGGAGATACAGCCATTTTAAGTTTTGCAAGTGAAATTTCGATTTTTAATGCATTTTCAATGAAATATAAAATTTTTTGATGGAGTCACGGATTAAGGCCCATTTCCCTCTAGGACGCATAGTTAAGGAGATACAGCCATTTTAAGTTTTGCAAGTGAAATTTCGATTTTTAATGGATTTTCAATGAAATTTCAAATTTTTTGATGGAGTCACGGATTAAGGCCCATTTCCCTCTAGGACGCATAGTTAAGGAGATACAGCCATTTTAAGTTTTGCAAGTGAAATTTCGATTTTTAATGCATTTTCAATGAAATATAAAATTTTTTGATGGAGTCACGGATTAAGGCCCATTTCCCTCTAGGACGCATAGTTAAGGAGATACAGCCATTTTAAGTTTTGCTAGTGAAATTTCGAATTTTAATTAATTTTCAATGATATTTAAAATTTTTTGATGGAGTCACGGATTAAGGCCCATTTCCCTCTAGGACGCATAGTTAAGGAGATATAGCCATTTTAAGTTTTGCAAGTGAAATTTCGACTTTTAATGCATTGTCAATGAAATTTAAAATTTTTCGATGGAGTCACGGATTAAGGCCCATTTCCCTCTAGGACGCATAGTTAAGGAGATACAGCCATTTTAAGTTTTGCAAGTGAAATTTCGATTTTTAATAGATTTTCAATGAAATTTCAAATTTTTTGATGGAGTCACGGATTAAGGCCCATTTCCCTCTAGGACGCATAGTTAAGGAGATACAGCCATTTTAAGTTTTGCAAGTGAAATTTCGATTTTTAATGCATTTTCAATGAAATATAAAATTTTTTGATGGAGTCACGGATTAAGGCCCATTTCCCTCTAGGACGCATAGTTAAGGAGATACAGCCATTTTAAGTTTTGCAAGTGAAATTTCGATTTTTAATGGATTTTCAATGAAATTTCAAATTTTTTGATGGAGTCACGGATTAAGGCCCATTTCCCTCTAGGACGCATAGTTAAGGAGATACAGCCATTTTAAGTTTTGCAAGTGAAATTTCGATTTTTAATGCATTTTCAATGAAATATAAAATTTTTTGATGGAGTCACGGATTAAGGCCCATTTCCCTCTAGGACGCATAGTTAAGGAGATACAGCCATTTTAAGTTTTGCTAGTGAAATTTCGAATTTTAATTAATTTTCAATGATATTTAAAATTTTTTGATGGAGTCACGGATTAAGGCCCATTTCCCTCTAGGACGCATAGTTAAGGAGATATAGCCATTTTAAGTTTTGCAAGTGAAATTTCGACTTTTAATGCATTGTCAATGAAATTTAAAATTTTTCGATGGAGTCACGGATTAAGGCCCATTTCCCTCTAGGACGCATAGTTAAGGAGATACAGCCATTTTAAGTTTTGCAAGTGAAATTTCGATTTTTAATAGATTTTCAATGAAATTTCAAATTTTTTGATGGAGTCACGGATTAAGGCCCATTTCCCTCTAGGACGCATAGTTAAGGAGATACAGCCATTTTAAGTTTTGCAAGTGAAATTTCGATTTTTAATGCATTTTCAATGAAATTTCAAATTTTTCGATGGAGTCACGGATTAAGGCCCATTTCCCTCTAGGACGCATAGTTAAGGAGATACAGCCATTTTAAGTTTTGCAAGTGAAATTTCGATTTTCAATAGATTTTCAATGAAATATCAAATTTTTCGATGGAGTCACGGATTAAGGCCCATTTCCCTCTAGGACGCATAGTTAAGGAGATACAGCCATTTTAAGTTTTGCAAGTGAAATTTCGATTTTTAATGCATTTTCAATGAAATTTTAAATTTTTTGATGGAGTCACGGATTAAGGCCCATTTCCCTCTAGGACGCATAGTTAAGGAGATACAGCCATTTTAAGTTTTGCTAGTGAAATTTCGAATTTTAATTAATTTTCAATGATATTTAAAATTTTTTGATGGAGTCACGGATTAAGGCCCATTTCCCTCTAGGACGCATAGTTAAGGAGATACAGCCATTTTAAGTTTTGCTAGTGAAATTTCGAATTTTAATTAATTTTCAATGATATTTAAAATTTTTTGATGGAGTCACGGATTAAGGCCCATTTCCCTCTAGGACGCATAGTTAAGGAGATACAGCCATTTTCAGTTTGCTAGTGGAATTTTGAATTTTAATAAATTTTCAATGAATTTTCCAATTTTTTGATGGAGTCACGGGTTAAGGCCCATTTCCCTCTAGGACGCATAGTTAAGGAGATACAGCCATTTTAAGTTTTGCAAGTGAAATTTCGATTTTTAATGCATTTTCAATGAAATTTAAAATTTTTTGATGGAGTCACGGATTAAGGCCCATTTCCCTCTAGGACGCATAGTTAAGGAGATACAGCCATTTTAAGTTTTGCAAGTGAAATTTCGATTTTTAATAAATTTTCAATGAAATTTCAAATTTTTTGATGGAGTCACGGATTAAGGCCCATTTCCCTCTAGGACGCATAGTTAAGGAGATACAGCCATTTTAAGTTTTGCAAGTGGAATTTCGATTTTTAATGCATTTTCAATGAAATATAAAATTTTTCGATGGAGTCACGGATTAAGGCCCATTTCCCTCTAGGCCGCATAGTTAAGGAGATACAGCCATTTTAAGTTTTGCAAGTGAAATTTCGATTTTTAATGGATTTTCAATGAAATTTCAAATTTTTCGATGGAGTCACGGATTAAGGCCCATTTCCCTCTAGGACGCATAGTTAAGGAGATACAGCCATTTTAAGTTTTGCAAGTGAAATTTCGATTTTTAATGGATTTTCAATGAAATTTCAAATTTTTTGATGGAGTCACGGATTAAGGCCCATTTCCCTCTAGGACGCATAGTTAAGGAGATACAGCCATTTTAAGTTTTGCTAGTGAAATTTCGAATTTTAATAAATTTTCAATGAAATTTAAAATTTTTTGATGGAGTCACGGATTAAGGCCCATTTCCCTCTAGGACGCATAGTTAAGGAGATACAGCCATTTTAAGTTTTGCAAGTGAAATTTCGATTTTTAATGCATTTTCAATGAAATATAAAATTTTTCGATGGAGTCACGGATTAAGGCCCATTTCCCTTTAGGAGGCATAGTTAAGGAGATACAGCCATTTTAAGTTTTGCAAGTGAAATTTCGATTTTTAATGGATTTTCAATGAAATTTTAAATTTTTCGATGGACTCACGGATTAAGGCCCATTTCCCTCTAGGACGCATAGTTAAGGAGATACAGCCATTTTAAGTTTTGCAAGTGAAATTTCGATTTTTAATGCATTTTCAATGAAATTTAAAATTTTTCGATGGAGTCACGAATTAAGGCCCAATTCCCTCTAGGACGCATAGTTAAGGAGATACAGCCATTTTAAGTTTTGCAAGTGAAATTTCGATTTTTAATGGATTTTCAATGAATTTTCAAATTTTTTGATGGAGTCACGAATTAAGGCCCATTTCCCTCTAGAACGCATAGTTAAGGAGATACAGCCATTTTAAGTTTTGCAAGTGAAATTTCGATTTTTAATGCATTTTCAATGAAATTTAAAATTTTTCGATGGAGTCACGAATTAAGGCCCAATTCCCTCCAGGACGCATAGTTAAGGAGATACAGCCATTTTAAGTTTTGCAAGTGAAATTTCGATTTTTAATGCATTTTCAATGAATTTTCAAATTTTTTGATGGAGTCACGAATTAAGGCCCATTTCCCTTTAGGAGGCATAGTTAAGGAGATACAGCCATTTTAAGTTTTGCAAGTGAAATTTCGATTTTTAATGGATTTTCAATGAAATTTTAAATTTTTCGATGGAGTTACGGATTAAGGCCCATTTCCCTCTAGGACGCATAGTTAAGGAGATACAGCCATTTTAAGTTTTGCAAGTGAAATTTCGATTTTTAATGGATTTTCAATGAAATTTCAAATTTTTCGATGGAGTCACGGATTAAGGCCCATTTCCCTCTAGGACGCATAGTTAAAGAGATACAGCCATTTTAAATTTTGCAAGTGAAATTTCGATTTTTAATGCATTTTCAATGAAATTTAAAATTTTTTGATGGAGTCACGGATTAAGGCCCATTTCCCTCTAGGACGCATAGTTAAGAAGATACAGCCATTTTAAATTTTGCAAGTGAAATTTCGATTTTCAATAGATTTTCAATGAAATATCAAATTTTTCGATGGAGTCACGGATTAAGGCCCATTTCCCTCTAGGACGCATAGTTAAGGAGATACAGCCATTTTAAGTTTTGCAAGTGAAATTTTGATTTTTAATGCATTTTCAATGAAATATAAAATTTTTTGATGGAGTCACGGATTAAGGCCCATTTCCCTCTAGGACGCATAGTTAAGGAGATACAGCCATTTTAAGTTTTGCAAGTGAAATTTCGATTTTCAATAGATTTTCAATGAAATATCAAATTTTTCGATGGAGTCACGGATTAAGGCCCATTTCCCTCTAGGACGCATAGTTAAGGAGATACAGCCATTTTAAGTTTTGCAAGTGAAATTTCGATTTTTAATGCATTTTCAATGAAATTTAAAATTTTTTGATGGAGTCACGGATTAAGGCCCATTTCCCTCTAGGACGCATAGTTAAGGAGATACAGCCATTTTAAGTTTTGCAAGTGAAATTTCGATTTTCAATAGATTTTCAATGAAATATCAAATTTTTCGATGGAGTCACGGATTAAGGCCCATATCCCTCTAGGACGCATAGTTAAGGAGATACAGCCATTTTAAGTTTTGCAAGTGAAATTTAGATTTTTAATGCATTTTCAATGAAATTTCAAATTTTTTGATGGAGTCACGGATTAAGGCCCATTTCCCTCTAGGACGCATAGTTAAGGAGATACAGCCATTTTAAGTTTTGCTAGTGAAATTTCGAATTTTAATAAATTTTCAATGAAATTTCATATTTTTTGATGGAGTCACGGCCATTTTAAGTTTTGCAAGTGAAATTTCGATTTTCAATGCATTTTCAATGAAATTTAAAATTTTTTGATGGAGTCACGGATTAAGGCCCATTTTCCTCTAGCACGCATAGTTAAGAAGATACAGCCATTTTAAATTTTGCAAGTGAAATTTCGATTTTTAATGGATTTTTAATGAAATTTTAAATTTTTCGATGGAGTTACGGATTAAGGCCCATTTCCCCCTAGGACGCATAGTTAAGGAGATACAGCCATTTTAAGATTTGCAAGTGAAATTTTGATTTTTAATGGATTTTCAATGAAATTTTAAATTTTTTTGTGGAGTCACGGATTAAGGCCCATTTCTCTCTAGGACGCATAGTTAAGGAGATACAGCCATTTTAAATTTTGCAAGTGAAATTTCAATTTTTAATGGATTTTTAATGAAATTTTAAATTTTTCGATGGAGTTACGGATTAAGGCCCATTTCCCTCTAGGACGCATAGTTAAGGAGATACAGCCATTTTAAGTTTTGCAAGTGAAATTTCGATTTTTAATGGATTTTCAATGAAATTTCAAATTTTTCGATGGAGTCACGGATTAAGGCCCATTTCCCTCTAGGACGCATAGTTAAAGAGATACAGCCATTTTAAATTTTGCAAGTGAAATTTCGATTTTTAATGCATTTGCAATGAAATTTCAAATTTTTTGATGGAGTCACGGATTAAGGCCCATTTCCCTCTAGGACGCATAGTTGAGAAGATACAGCCATTTTAAGTTTTGCAAGTGAAATTTCGATTTTTAATGGATTTTTAATGAAATTTAAAATTTTTCGATGGAGTCACGGATTAAAACCTATTTCCCTTTAGGACGCATAGTTAAGGAGATACAGCCATTTTAAGTTTTGCAAGTCAAATTTCGACTTTTAATGGACTTTCAATGAAATTTCAAATTTTTTGATGGTATCAGGGACTAAGGCCCATTTCCCTCTAGGACGCATAGTTAAGGAGATACAGCCATTTCAAGTTTTGCAAGTGAAATTTCGATTTTTAATGGATTTTCAATGAAATTTAAAATTTTTTGATGGAGTCACGGATTAAGGCCCATTTCCCTCTAGCACGCATAGTTAAGAAGATACAGCCATTTTAAATTTTGCAAGTGAAATTTCGATTTTTTATGGATTTTTAATGAAATTTTAAATTTTTCGATGGAGTTACGGATTAAGGCCCATTTCCCCCTAGGACGCATAGTTAAGGAGATACAGCCATTTTAAGATTTGCAAGTGAAATTTTGATTTTTAATGGATTTTCAATGAAATTTAAAATTTTTTTGTGGAGTCACGGATTAAGGCCCATTTTCCTCTAGGACGCATAGTTAAGGAGATACAGCCATTTTAAATTTTGCAAGTGAAATTTCGATTTTTAATGGATTTTTAATGAAATTTTAAATTTTTCGATGGAGTTACGGATTAAGGCCCATTTCCCTTTAGGACGCATAGTTAAGGAGATACAGCCATTTTAAGTTTTGCAAGTGAAATTTCGATTTTTAATGGATTTTCAATGAAATTTCAAATTTTTCGATGGAGTCACGGATTAAGGCCCATTTCCCTCTAGGACGCATAGTTAAAGAGATACAGCCATTTTAAATTTTGCAAGTGAAATTTCGATTTTTAATGCATTTTCAATGAAATTTAAAATTTTTTGATGGAGTCACGGATTAAGGCCCATTTCCCTCTAGGACGCATAGTTAAGAAGATACAGCCATTTTAAATTTTGCAAGTGAAATTTCGATTTTCAATAGATTTTCAATGGAATATCAAATTTTTCGATGGAGTCACGGATTAAGGCCCATTTCCCTCTAGGACGCATAGTTAAGGAGATACAGCCATTTTAAGTTTTGCAAGTGAAATTTCGATTTTTAATGCATTTTCAATGAAATTTAAAATTTTTTGATGGAGTCACGGATTAAGGCCCATTTCCCTCTAGGACGCATAGTTAAGGAGATACAGCCATTTTAAGTTTTGCAAGTGAAATTTCGATTTTCAATAGATTTTCAATGAAATATCAAATTTTTCGATGGAGTCACGGATTAAGGCCCATTTCCCTCTAGGACGCATAGTTAAGGAGATACAGCCATTTTAAGTTTTGCAAGTGAAATTTCGATTTTTAATGCATTTTCAATGAAATTTAAAATTTTTCGATGGAGTCACGGATTAAGGCCCATTTCCCTCTAGGACGCATAGTTAAGGAGATACAGCCATTTTAAGTTTTGCAAGTGAAATTTCGATTTTTAATAGATTTTCAATGAAATTTCAAATTTTTTGATGGAGTCACGGATTAAGGCCCATTTCCCTCTAGGACGCATAGTTAAGGAGATACAGCCATTTTAAGTTTTGCAAGTGAAATTTCGATTTTTAATGCATTTTCAATGAAATTTCAAATTTTTCGATGGAGTCACGGATTAAGGCCCATTTCCCTCTAGGACGCATAGTTAAGGAGATACAGCCATTTTAAGTTTTGCAAGTGAAATTTCGATTTTTAATGGATTTTCAATGAAATTTCAAATTTTTTGATGGAGTCACGGATTAAGGCCCATTTCCCTCTAGGACGCATAGTTAAGGAGATACAGCCATTTTAAGTTTTGCAAGTGAAATTTCGATTTTCAATAGATTTTCAATGAAATATCAAATTTTTCGATGGAGTCACGGATTAAGGCCCATTTCCCTCTAGGACGCATAGTTAAGGAGATACAGCCATTTTAAGTTTTGCAAGTGAAATTTAGATTTTTAATGCATTTTCAATGAAATTTTAAATTTTTTGATGGAGTCACGGATTAAGGCCCATTTCCCTCTAGGACGCATAGTTAAGGAGATACAGCCATTTTAAGTTTTGCTAGTGAAATTTCGAATTTTAATAAATTTTCAATGAAATTTCATATTTTTTGATGGAGTCACGGCCATTTTAAGTTTTGCAAGTGAAATTTCGATTTTTAATGCATTTTCAATGAAATTTAAAATTTTTCGATGGAGTCACGGATTAAGGCCCATTTCCCTCTAGGACGCATAGTTAAGGAGATACAGCCATTTTAAGTTTTGCAAGTGAAATTTCGATTTTTAATGCATTTTCAATGAAATTTAAAATTTTTTGATGGAGTCACGGATTAAGGCCCATTTCCCTCTAGGACGCATAGTTAAGGAGATACAGCCATTTTAAGTTTTGCAAGTGAAATTTCGATTTTTAATAGATTTTCAATGAAATTTCAAATTTTTTGATGGAGTCACGGATTAAGGCCCATTTCCCTCTAGGACGCATAGTTAAGGAGATACAGCCATTTTAAGTTTTGCAAATGAAATTTCGATTTTCAATGCATTTTCAATGAAATTTAAAATTTTTTGATGGAGTCACGTATTAAAGCCCATTTCCCTCTAGGACGCATAGTTAAGGAGATATAGCCATTTTAAGTTTTGCAAGTGAAATTTCGACTTTTAATGCATTGTCAATGAAATTTAAAATTTTTCGATGGAGTCACGGATTAAGGCCCATTTCCCTCTAGGACGCATAGTTAAGGAGATACAGCCATTTTAAGTTTTGCAAGTGAAATTTCGATTTTTAATAGATTTTCAATGAAATTTCAAATTTTTTGATGGAGTCACGGATTAAGGCCCATTTCCCTCTAGGACGCATAGTTAAGGAGATACAGCCATTTTAAGTTTTGCAAGTGAAATTTCGATTTTTAATGCATTTTCAATGAAATTTCAAATTTTTCGATGGAGTCACGGATTAAGGCCCATTTCCCTCTAGGACGCATAGTTAAGGAGATACAGCCATTTTAAGTTTTGCAAGTGAAATTTCGATTTTTAATGGATTTTCAATGAAATTTCAAATTTTTTGATGGAGTCACGGATTAAGGCCCATTTCCCTCTAGGACGCATAGTTAAGGAGATACAGCCATTTTAAGTTTTGCAAGTGAAATTTCGATTTTTAATGCATTTTCAATGAAATATAAAATTTTTTGATGGAGTCACGGATTAAGGCCCATTTCCCTCTAGGACGCATAGTTAAGGAGATACAGCCATTTTAAGTTTTGCAAGTGAAATTTCGATTTTTAATGCATTTTCAATGAAATTTTAAATTTTTTGATGGAGTCACGGATTAAGGCCCATTTCCCTCTAGGACGCATAGTTAAGGAGATACAGCCATTTTAAGTTTTGCTAGTGAAATTTCGAATTTTAATTAATTTTCAATGATATTTAAAATTTTTCGATGGAGTCACGGATTAAGGCCCATTTCCCTCTAGGACGCATAGTTAAGGAGATACAGCCATTTTAAGTTTTGCAAGTGAAATTTCGATTTTTAATAGATTTTCAATGAAATTTCAAATTTTTTGATGGAGTCACGGATTAAGGCCCATTTCCCTCTAGGACGCATAGTTAAGGAGATACAGCCATTTTAAGTTTTGCAAGTGAAATTTCGATTTTTAATGCATTTTCAATGAAATTTCAAATTTTTCGATGGAGTCACGGATTAAGGCCCATTTCCCTCTAGGACGCATAGTTAAGGAGATACAGCCATTTTAAGTTTTGCAAGTGAAATTTCGATTTTTAATGGATTTTCAATGAAATTTCAAATTTTTTGATGGAGTCACGGATTAAGGCCCATTTCCCTCTAGGACGCATAGTTAAGGAGATACAGCCATTTTAAGTTTTGCAAGTGAAATTTCGATTTTTAATGCATTTTCAATGAAATATAAAATTTTTTGATGGAGTCACGGATTAAGGCCCATTTCCCTCTAGGACGCATAGTTAAGGAGATACCGCCATTTTAAGTTTTGCAAGTGAAATTTCGATTTTTAATGCATTTTCAATGAAATTTTAAATTTTTTGATGGAGTCACGGATTAAGGCCCATTTCCCTCTAGGACGCATAGTTAAGGAGATACAGCCATTTTAAGTTTTGCTAGTGAAATTTCGAATTTTAATTAATTTTCAATGATATTTAAAATTTTTTGATGGAGTCACGGATTAAGGCCCATTTCCCTCTAGGACGCATAGTTAAGGAGATACAGCCATTTTAAGTTTGCTAGTGGAATTTTGAATTTTAATAAATTTTCAATGAATTTTCCAATTTTTTGATGGAGTCACGGGTTAAGGCCCATTTCCCTCTAGGACGCATAGTTAAGGAGATACAGCCATTTTAAGATTTGCAAGTGAAATTTCGATTTTTAATGCATTTTCAATGAAATTTAAAATTTTTTGATGGAGTCACGGATTAAGGCCCATTTCCCTCTAGGACGCATAGTTAAGGAGATATAGCCATTTTAAGTTTTGCAAGTGAAATTTCGACTTTTAATGCATTGTCAATGAAATTTAAAATTTTTCGATGGAGTCACGGATTAAGGCCCATTTCCCTCTAGGACGCATAGTTAAGGAGATACAGCCATTTTAAGTTTTGCAAGTGGAATTTCGATTTTTAATGCATTTTCAATGAAATATAAAATTTTTCGATGGAGTCACGGATTAAGGCCCATTTCCCTCTAGGCCGCATAGTTAAGGAGATACAGCCATTTTAAGTTTTGCTAGTGAAATTTCGAATTTTAATAAATTTTCAATGAAATTTAAAATTTTTTGATGGAGTCACGGATTAAGGCCCATTTCCCTCTAGGACGCATAGTTAAGGAGATACAGCCATTTTAAGTTTTGCAAGTGAAATTTCGATTTTTAATGGATTTTCAATGATATTTAAAATTTTTTGATGGAGTCACGGATTAAGGCCCATTTCCCTCTAGGACGCATAGTTAAGGAGATACAGCCATTTTAAGTTTTGCAAGTGGAATTTTGATTTTTAATGCATTTTCAATGAAATATAAAATTTTTTGATGGAGTCACGGATTAAGGCCCATTTCCCTCTAGGACGCATAGTTAAGGAGATACAGCCATTTTAAGTTTTGCTAGTGAAATTTCGAATTTTAATAAATTTTCAATGAAATTTCAAATTTTTTGATGGAGTCACGGATTAAGGCCCATTTCCCTCTAGGACGCATAGTTAAGGAGATACAGCCATTTTAAGTTTTGCAAGTGAAATTTTGATTTTTAATGGATTTTCAATGAAATATAAAATTTTTCGATGGAGTCACGGATTAAGGCCCATTTCCCTTTAGGAGGCATAGTTAAGGAGATACAGCCATTTTAAGTTTTGCAAGTGAAATTTCGATTTTTAATGGATTTTCAATGAAATTTTAAATTTTTCGATGGACTCACGGATTAAGGCCCATTTCCCTCTAGGACGCATAGTTAAGGAGATACAGCCATTTTAAGTTTTGCAAGTGAAATTTCGATTTTTAATGCATTTTCAATGAAATTTAAAATTTTTCGATGGAGTCACGAATTAAGGCCCATTTCCCTTTAGGAGGCATAGTTAAGGAGATACAGCCATTTTAAGTTTTGCAAGTGAAATTTCGACTTTTAATGGATTTTCAATGAATTTTCAAATTTTTTGATGGAGTCACGAATTAAGGCCCATTTCCCTCTAGAACGCATAGTTAAGAAGATACAGCCATTTTAAGTTTTGCAAGTGAAATTTCGATTTTTAATGCATTTTCAATGAAATTTAAAATTTTTCGATGGAGTCACGAATTAAGGCCCAATTCCCTCCAGGACGCATAGTTAAGGAGATACAGCCATTTTAAGTTTTGCAAGTGAAATTTCGATTTTTAATGCATTTTCAATGAATTTTCAAATTTTTTGATGGAGTCACGAATTAAGGCCCATTTCCCTTTAGGAGGCATAGTTAAGGAGATACAGCCATTTTAAGTTTTGCAAGTGAAATTTCGATTTTTAATGGATTTTCAATGAAATTTTAAATTTTTCGATGGAGTTACGGATTAAGGCCCATTTCCCTCTAGGACGCATAGTTAAGGAGATACAGCCATTTTAAGTTTTGCAAGTGAAATTTCGATTTTTAATGGATTTTCAATGAAATTTCAAATTTTTCGATGGAGTCACGGATTAAGGCCCATTTCCCTCTAGGACGCATAGTTAAAGAGATACAGCCATTTTAAATTTTGCAAGTGAAATTTCGATTTTTAATGCATTTTCAATGAAATTTAAAATTTTTTGATGGAGTCACGGATTAAGGCCCATTTCCCTCTAGGACGCATAGTTAAGGAGATACAGCCATTTTAAGTTTTGCAAGTGAAATTTCGATTTTTAATGGATTTTCAATGATATTTAAAATTTTTTGATGGAGTCACGGATTAAGGCCCATTTCCCTCTAGGACGCATAGTTAAGGAGATACAGCCATTTTAAGTTTTGCAAGTGAAATTTCGATTTTTAATGGATTTTCAATGATATTTAAAATTTTTTGATGGAGTCACGGATTAAGGCCCATTTCCCTCTAGGACGCATAGTTAAGGAGATACAGCCATTTTAAGTTTTGCAAGTGAAATTTCGATTTTTAATGGATTTTCAATGATATTTAAAATTTTTTGATGGAGTCACGGATTAAGGCCCATTTCCCTCTAGGACGCATAGTTAAGGAGATACAGCCATTTTAAGTTTTGCAAGTGGAATTTTGATTTTTAATGCATTTTCAATGAAATATAAAATTTTTTGATGGAGTCACGGATTAAGGCCCATTTCCCTCTAGGACGCATAGTTAAGGAGATACAGCCATTTTAAGTTTTGCTAGTGAAATTTCGAATTTTAATAAATTTTCAATGAAATTTCAAATTTTTTGATGGAGTCACGGATTAAGGCCCATTTCCCTCTAGGACGCATAGTTAAGGAGATACAGCCATTTTAAGTTTTGCAAGTGAAATTTTGATTTTTAATGGATTTTCAATGAAATATAAAATTTTTCGATGGAGTCACGGATTAAGGCCCATTTCCCTTTAGGAGGCATAGTTAAGGAGATACAGCCATTTTAAGTTTTGCAAGTGAAATTTCGATTTTTAATGGATTTTCAATGAAATTTTAAATTTTTCGATGGACTCACGGATTAAGGCCCATTTCCCTCTAGGACGCATAGTTAAGGAGATACAGCCATTTTAAGTTTTGCAAGTGAAATTTCGATTTTTAATGCATTTTCAATGAAATTTAAAATTTTTCGATGGAGTCACGAATTAAGGCCCATTTCCCTTTAGGAGGCATAGTTAAGGAGATACAGCCATTTTAAGTTTTGCAAGTGAAATTTCGACTTTTAATGGATTTTCAATGAATTTTCAAATTTTTTGATGGAGTCACGAATTAAGGCCCATTTCCCTCTAGAACGCATAGTTAAGGAGATACAGCCATTTTAAGTTTTGCAAGTGAAATTTCGATTTTTAATGCATTTTCAATGAAATTTAAAATTTTTCGATGGGGTCACGAATTAAGGCCCAATTCCCTCCAGGACGCATAGTTAAGGAGATACAGCCATTTTAAGTTTTGCAAGTGAAATTTCGATTTTTAATGCATTTTCAATGAATTTTCAAATTTTTTGATGGAGTCACGAATTAAGGCCCATTTCCCTTTAGGAGGCATAGTTAAGGAGATACAGCCATTTTAAGTTTTGCAAGTGAAATTTCGATTTTTAATGGATTTTCAATGAAATTTTAAATTTTTCGATGGAGTTACGGATTAAGGCCCATTTCCCTCTAGGACGCATAGTTAAGGAGATACAGCCATTTTAAGTTTTGCAAGTGAAATTTCGATTTTTAATGGATTTTCAATGAAATTTCAAATTTTTCGATGGAGTCACGGATTAAGGCCCATTTCCCTCTAGGACGCATAGTTAAAGAGATACAGCCATTTTAAATTTTGCAAGTGAAATTTCGATTTTTAATGCATTTTCAATGAAATTTAAAATTTTTTGATGGAGTCACGGATTAAGGCCCATTTCCCTCTAGGACGCATAGTTAAGAAGATACAGCCATTTTAAATTTTGCAAGTGAAATTTCGATTTTCAATAGATTTTCAATGAAATATCAAATTTTTCGATGGAGTCACGGATTAAGGCCCATTTCCCTCTAGGACGCATAGTTAAGGAGAAACAGCCATTTTAAGTTTTGCAAGTGAAATTTCGATTTTTAATGCATTTTCAATGAAATTTAAAATTTTTTGATGGAGTCACGGATTAAGGCCCATTTCCCTCTAGGACGCATAGTTAAGGAGATACAGCCATTTTAAGTTTTGCAAGTGAAATTTCGATTTTCAATAGATTTTCAATGAAATATCAAATTTTTCGATGGAGTCACGGATTAAGGCCCATTTCCCTCTAGGACGCATAGTTAAGGAGATACAGCCATTTTAAGTTTTGCAAGTGAAATTTCGATTTTTAATGCATTTTCAATGAAATTTAAAATTTTTTGATGGAGTCACGGATTAAGGCCCATTTCCCTCTAGGACGCATAGTTAAGGAGATACAGCCATTTTAAGTTTTGCAAGTGAAATTTCGATTTTCAATAGATTTTCAATGAAATATCAAATTTTTCGATGGAGTCACGGATTAAGGCCCATTTCCCTCTAGGACGCATAGTTAAGGAGATACAGCCATTTTAAGTTTTGCAAGTGAAATTTAGATTTTTAATGCATTTTCAATGAAATTTTAAATTTTTTGATGGAGTCACGGATTAAGGCCCATTTCCCTCTAGGACGCATAATTAAGGAGATACAGCCATTTTAAGTTTTGCTAGTGAAATTTCGAATTTTAATAAATTTTCAATGAAATTTCATATTTTTTGATGGAGTCACGGCCATTTTAAGTTTTGCAAGTGAAATTTCGATTTTCAATGCATTTTCAATGAAATTTAAAATTTTTCGATGGAGTCACGAATTAAGGCCCAATTCCCTCTAGGACGCATAGTTAAGGAGATACAGCCATTTTAAGTTTTGCAAGTGAAATTTCGATTTTTAATGCATTGTCAATGAAATTTAAAATTTTTTGATGGAGTCACGTATTAAAGCCCATTTTCCTCTAGGACGCATAGTTAAGGAGATATAGCCATTTTAAGTTTTGCAAGTGAAATTTCGACTTTTAATGCATTGTCAATGAAATTTAAAATTTTTCGATGGAGTCACGGATTAAGGCCCATTTCCCTCTAGGACGCATAGTTAAGGAGATACAGCCATTTTAAGTTTTGCAAGTGAAATTTCGATTTTTAATAGATTTTCAATGAAATTTCAAATTTTTTGATGGAGTCACGGATTAAGGCCCATTTCCCTCTAGGACGCATAGTTAAGGAGATACAGCCATTTTAAGTTTTGCAAGTGAAATTTCGATTTTTAATGCATTTTCAATGAAATTTCAAATTTTTCGATGGAGTCACGGATTAAGGCCCATTTCCCTCTAGGACGCATAGTTAAGGAGATACAGCCATTTTAAGTTTTGCAAGTGAAATTTCGATTTTTAATGGATTTTCAATGAAATTTCAAATTTTTTGATGGAGTCACGGATTAAGGCCCATTTCCCTCTAGGACGCATAGTTAAGGAGATACAGCCATTTTAAGTTTTGCAAGTGAAATTTCGATTTTTAATGCATTTTCAATGATATATAAAATTTTTTGATGGAGTCACGGATTAAGGCCCATTTCCCTCTAGGACGCATAGTTAAGGAGATACAGCCATTTTAAGTTTTGCTAGTGAAATTTCGAATTTTAATTAATTTTCAATGAATTTTCAAATTTTTTGATGGAGTCACGGATTAAGGCCCATTTCCCTCTAGGACGCATAGTTAAGGAGATACAGCCATTTTAAGTTTTGCAAGTGAAATTTCGATTTTTAATGCATTTTCAATGAAATTTTAAATTTTTTGATGGAATCACGGATTAAGGCCCATTTCCCTCTAGGACGCATAGTTAAGGAGATACAGCCATTTTAAGTTTTGCTAGTGAAATTTCGAATTTTAATTAATTTTCAATGATATTTAAAATTTTTTGATGGAGTCACGGATTAAGGCCCATTTCCCTCTAGGACGCATAGTTAAGGAGATACAGCCATTTTAAGTTTTGCTAGTGAAATTTCGAATTTTAATTAATTTTCAATGATATTTAAAATTTTTTGATGGAGTCACGGATTAAGGCCCATTTCCCTCTAGGACGCATAGTTAAGGAGATACAGCCATTTTAAGTTTGCTAGTGAAATTTTGAATTTTAATAAATTTTCAATGAATTTTCCAATTTTTTGATGGAGTCACGGGTTAAGGCGCATTTCCCTCTAGGACGCATAGTTAAGGAGATACAACCATTTTAAGTTTTGCAAGTGAAATTTCGATTTTTAATGCATTTTCAATGAAATTTTAAATTTTTTGATGGAGTCACGGATTAAGGCCCATTTCCCTCTAGGACGCATAGTTAAGGAGATACAGTCATTTTAAGTTTTGCAAGTGAAATTTCGATTTTTAATAAATTTTCAATGAAATTTCAAATTTTTTGATGGAGTCACGGATTAAGGCCCATTTCCCTCTAGGACGCATAGTTAAGGAGATACAGCCATTTTAAGTTTTGCAAGTGGAATTTCGATTTTTAATGCATTTTCAATGAAATATAAAATTTTTCGATGGAGTCACGGATTAAGGCCCATTTCCCTCTAGGCCGCATAGTTAAGGAGATACAGCCATTTTAAGTTTTGCTAGTGAAATTTCGAATTTTAATAAATTTTCAATGAAATTTCAAATTTTTTGATGGAGTCACGGATTAAGGCCCATTTCCCTCTAGGACGCATAGTTAAGGAGATACAGCCATTTTAAGTTTTGCAAGTGAAATTTCGATTTTTAATGGATTTTCAATGATATTTAAAATTTTTTGATGGAGTCACGGATTAAGGCCCATTTCCCTCTAGGACGCATAGTTAAGGAGATACAGCCATTTTAAGTTTTGCAAGTGGAATTTTGATTTTTAATGCATTTTCAATGAAATATAAAATTTTTTGATGGAGTCACGGATTAAGGCCCATTTCCCTCTAGGACGCATAGTTAAGGAGATACAGCCATTTTAAGTTTTGCTAGTGAAATTTCGAATTTTAATAAATTTTCAATGAAATTTCAAATTTTTTGATGGAGTCACGGATTAAGGCCCATTTCCCTCTAAGACGCATAGTTAAGGAGATACAGCCATTTTAAGTTTTGCAAGTGAAATTTTGATTTTTAATGGATTTTCAATGAAATTTAAAATTTTTCGATGGAGTCACGGATTAAGGCCCATTTCCCTTTAGGAGGCATAGTTAAGGAGATACAGCCATTTTAAGTTTTGCAAGTGAAATTTCGATTTTTAATGGATTTTCAATGAAATTTTAAATTTTTCGATGGACTCACGGATTAAGGCCCATTTCCCTCTAGGACGCATAGTTAAGGAGATACAGCCATTTTAAGTTTTGCAAGTGAAATTTCGATTTTTAATGCATTTTCAATGAAATTTAAAATTTTTCGATGGAGTCACGAATTAAGGCCCAATTCCCTCTAGGACGCATAGTTAAGGAGATACAGCCATTTTAAGTTTTGCAAGTGAAATTTCGATTTTTAATGGATTTTCAATGAATTTTCAAATTTTTTGATGGAGTCACGAATTAAGGCCCATTTCCCTCTAGGACGCATAGTTAAGGAGATACAGCCATTTTAAGTTTTGCAAGTGAAATTTCGATTTTTAATGCATTTTCAATGAAATTTAAAATTTTTCGATGGAGTCACGAATTAAGGCCCAATTCCCTCTAGGACGCATAGTTAAGGAGATACAGCCATTTTAAGTTTTGCAAGTGAAATTTCGATTTTTAATGGATTTTCAATGAAATTTCAAATTTTTCGATGGAGTCACGGATTAAGGCCCATTTCCCTCTAGGACGCATAGTTAAGGAGATACAGCCATTTTAAGTTTTGCAAGTGAAATTTTGATTTTTAATAGATTTTCAATGAAATTTCAAATTTTTTGATGGAGTCACGGATTAAGGCCCATTTCCCTCTAGGACGCATAGTTAAGGAGATACAGCCATTTTAAGTTTTGCAAGTGAAATTTCGAATTTTAATTAATTTTCAATGAATTTTCAAATTTTTTGATGGAGTCACGGATTAAGGCCCATTTCCCTCTAGGACGCATAGTTAAGGAGATACAGCCATTTTAAGTTTTGCAAGTGAAATTTCGATTTTTAATGGATTTACAATGAAATTTCAAATTTTTTGATGGAGTCACGGATTAAGGCCTATTTCCCTCTAGGACGCATAGTTAAGGAGATACAGCCATTTTAAATTTTGCAAGTGAAAATTCGATTTTTAATGGATTTTCAATGAAATTTCAAATTTTTCGATGGAGTCACGGATTAAGGCCCATTTCCCTCTAGGACGCATAGTTAAGGAGATACAGCCATTTTAAGTTTTGCAAGTGAAATTTCGATTTTTAATGCATTTTCAATGAAATTTAAAATTTTTTGATGGAGTCACGGATTAAGGCCCATTTCCCTCTAGGACGCATAGTTAAGGAGATACAGCCATTTTAAGTTTTGCTAGTGAAATTTTTAATTAGATTTTTAATGCATTTTCAATGAAATTTAAAATTTTTTGATGGAGTCACGGATTAAGGCCCATTTCCCTCTAGGACGCATAGTTAAGGAGATACAGCCATTTTAAGTTTTGCAAGTGGAATTTCGATTTTTAATGGATTTTCAATGAAATTTAAAATTTATCGATGGAGTCACGGATTAAGGCCCATTTCCCTCTAGGACGCATAGTTAAGGAGATACAGCCATTTTAAGTTTTGCTAGTGAAATTTTGAATTTTAATTAATTTTCAATGATATTTAAAATTTTTTGATGGAGTCACGGATTAAGGCCCATTTCCCTCTAGGACGCATAGTTAAGGAGATACAGCCATTTTAAGTTTTGCAAGTGAAATTTCGATTTTTAATGCATTTTCAATGAAATTTAAAATTTTTCGATGGAGTCACGAATTAAGGCCCAATTCCCTCTAGGGCGCATAGTTAAGGAGATACAGCCATTTTAAGTTTTGCAAGTGAAATTTCGATTTTTAATGCATTTTCAATGAAATTTAAAATTTTTCGATGGAGTCACGGATTAAGGCCCGAGTCACGGATTAAGGCCCATTTCCCTCTAGGACGCATAGTTAAGGAGATACAGCCATTTTAAGTTTTGCAAGTGAAATTTCGATTTTTAATGCATTTTCAATGAAATTTAAAATTTTTCGATGGAGTCACGGATTAAGGCCCATTTCCCTCTAGGACGCATAGTTAAGGAGATACAGCCATTTTAAGTTTTGCAAGTGAAATTATGATTTTTAATAGATTTTCAATGAAATTTCAAATTTTTTGATGGAGTCACGGATTAAGGCCCATTTCCCTCTAGGACGCATAGTTAAGGAGATACAGCCATTTTAAGTTTTGCAAGTGAAATTTCGATTTTTAATGCATTTTCAATGAAATTTAAAATTTTTTGATGGAGTCACGGATTAAGGCCCATTTCCCTCTAGGACGCATAGTTAAGGAGATACAGCCATTTTAAGTTTTGCAAGTGAAATTTCGATTTTTAATGGATTTTCAATGAAATTTAAAATTTTTTGATGGAGTCACGGATTAAGGCCCATTTCCCTCTAGGACGCATAGTTAAGGAGATACAGCCATTTTAAGTTTTGCAAGTGAAAATTCGATTTTTAATGGATTTTCAATGACATTTCAAATTTTTCGATGGAGTCACGGATTAAGGCCTATTTCCCTCTAGGACGCATAGTTAAGGAGATACAGCCATTTTAAGTTTTGCAAGTGAAAATTCGATTTTTAATGGATTTTCAATGACATTTCAAATTTTTCGATGGAGTCACGGATTAAGGCCCATTTCCCTCTAGGACGCATAGTTAAGGAGATACAGCCATTTTAAGTTTTGCAAGTGAAATTTCGAATTTTAATTAATTTTCAATGATATGTAAAATTTTTTGATTGAGTCACGGATTAAGGCCCAATTCCCTCTAGGGCGCATAGTTAAGGAGATACAGCCATTTTAAGTTTTGCAAGTGAAATTTCGATTTTTAATGGATTTTCAATGAAATTTCAAATTTTTCGATGGAGTCACGGATTAAGGCCCATTTCCCTCTAGGACGCCTAGTTAAGGAGATACAGCCATTTTAAGTTTTGCAAGTGAAATTTCGATTTTTAATGCATTTTCAATGAAATTTAAAATTTTTCGATGGAGTCACGGATTAAGGCCCGAGTCACGGATTAAGGCCCATTTCCCTCTAGGACGCATAGTTAAGGAGATACAGCCATTTTAAGTTTTGCAAGTGAAAATTCGATTTTTAATGGATTTTCAATGAAATTTCAAATTTTTCGATAGAGTCACGGATTAAGGCCCATTTCCCTCTAGGACGCATAGTTAAGGAGATACAGCCATTTTAAGTTTTGCAAGTGAAATTTCGATTTTTAATGCATTTTCAATGAAATTTAAAATTTTTCGATAGAGTCACGGATTAAGGCCCATTTCCCTCTAGGACGCATAGTTAAGGAGATACAGCCATTTTAAGTTTTGCAAGTGAAATTTCGATTTTTAATGCATTTTCAATGAAATTTAAAATTTTTTGATGGAGTCACGTATTAAAGCCCATTTCCCTCTAGGACGCATAGTTAAGGAGATATAGCCATTTTAAGTTTTGCAAGTGAAATTTCGACTTTTAATGCATTGTCAATGAAATTTAAAATTTTTCGATGGAGTCACGGATTAAGGCCCATTTCCCTCTAGGACGCATAGTTAAGGAGATACAGCCATTTTAAGTTTTGCAAGTGAAATTTCGATTTTTAATAGATTTTCAATGAAATTTCAAATTTTTTGATGGAGTCACGGATTAAGGCCCATTTCCCTCTAGGACGCATAGTTAAGGAGATACAGCCATTTTAAGTTTTGCAAGTGAAATTTCGATTTTTAATGCATTTTCAATGAAATATAAAATTTTTTGATGGAGTCACGAATTAAGGCCCATTTCCCTCTAGGACGCATAGTTAAGGAGATACAGCCATTTTAAGTTTTGCAAGTGAAATTTCGATTTTTAATGGATTTTCAATGAAATTTAAAATTTATCGATGGAGTCACGGATTAAGGCCCATTTCCCTCTAGGACGCATAGTTAAGGAGATACAGCCATTTTAAGTTTTGCTAGTGAAATTTTGAATTTTAATAAATTTTCAATGAATTTTCAAATTTTTTGATGGAGTCACGGATTAAGGCCCATTTCCCTCTAGGACGCATAGTTAAGGAGATACAGCCATTTTAAGTTTTGCTAGTGAAATTTTGAATTTTAATAAATTTTCAATGAATTTTCAAATTTTTTGATGGAGTCACGGATTAAGGCCCATTTCCCTCTAGGCGCACGGATTAAGGCCCATTTCCCTCTAGGACGCATAGTTAAGGAGATACAGCCATTTTAAGTTTTGCAAGTGAAATTTCGATTTTTAATGCATTTTCAATGAAATTTAAAATTTTTCGATGGAGTCACGGATTAAGGCCCATTTCCCTCTAGGACGCATAGTTAAGGAGATACAGCCATTTTAAGTTTTGCAAGTGAAATTTCGATTTTTAATGCATTTTCAATGATATTTAAAATTTTTTGATGGAGTCACGGATTAAGGCCCATTTCCCTCTAGGACGCATAGTTAAGGAGATACAGCCATTTTAAGTTTTGCAAGTGGAATTTCGATTTTTAATGCATTTTCAATGAAATTTAAAATTTTTTGATGGAGTCACGGATTAAGGCCCATTTCCCTCTAGGACGCATAGTTAAGGAGATACAGCCATTTTAAGTTTTGCAAGTGAAATTTCGAATTTTAATAAATTTTCAATGAAATTTCAAATTTTTTGATGGAGTCACGGATTAAGGCCCATTTCCCTCTAGGACGCATAGTTAAGGAGATACAGCCATTTTAATTTTTGCAAGTGAAATTTCGATTTTTAATGGATTTTCAATGAAATTTCAAATTTTTTGATGGAGTCACGGATTAAGGCCCATTTCCCTTTAGGACGCATAGTTAAGGAGATACAGCCATTTTAAGTTTTGCTAGTGAAATTTTGAATTTAATAAATTTTCAATGAATTTTCAAATTTTTTGATGGAGTCACGGATTAAGGCCCATTTCCCTCTAGGCGCACGGATTAAGGCCCATTTCCCTCTAGGACGCATAGTTAAGGAGATACAGCCATTTTAAGTTTTGCAAGTGAAATTTCGATTTTTAATGGATTTTCAATGATATTTAAAATTTTTTGATGGAGTCACGAATTGATGGAGTCACGGATTAAGGCCCATTTCCCTCTAGGACGCATAGTTAAGGAGATACAGCCATTTTAAGTTTTGCTAGTGAAATTTTGAATTTTAATAAATTTTCAATGAATTTTCAAATTTTTTGATGGAGTCACGAATTAAGGCCCATTTCCCTCTAGGACGCATAGTTAAGGAGATACAGCCATTTTAAGTTTTGCAAGTGAAATTTCGATTTTTAATGCATTTTCAATGAAATTTAAAATTTTTCGATGGAGTCACGAATTAAGGCCCAAGTGAAATTTCGATTTTTAATGCATTTTCAATGAAATTTAAAATTTTTTGATGGAGTCACGGATTAAGGCCCATTTCCCTCTAGGACGCATAGTTAAGGAGATACAGCCATTTTAAGTTTTGCAATTGAAATTTCGATTTTTAATGGATTTTCAATGAAATTTCAAATTTTTTGATGGAGTCACGGATTAAGGCCCATTTCCCTCTAGGACGCATAGTTAAGGAGATACAGCCATTTTAAGTTTTGCAAGTGAAATTTCGATTTTTAATAGATTTTCAATGAAATTTCAAATTTTTTGATGGAGTCACGGATTAAGGCCCATTTCCCTCTAGGACGCATAGTTAAGGAGATACAGCCATTTTAAGTTTTGCAAGTGAAATTTCAATTTTTAATGCATTTTCAATGAAATTTAAAATTTTTTGATGGAGTCACGGATTAAGGCCCATTTCCCTCTAGGACGCATAGTTAAGGAGATACAGCCATTTTAAGTTTTGCAAGTGAAATTTCGATTTTTAATGCATTTTCAATGAAATTTCAAATTTTTCGATGGAGTCACGGATTAAGGCCCATTTCCCTCTAGGACGCATAGTGAAGGATATACAGCCATTTTAAGTTTTGCAAGTGAAATTTCGATTTTTAATGGATTTTCAATGAAATTTCAAATTTTTTGATGGAGTCACGGATTAAGGCCCATTTCCCTCTAGGACGCATAGTTAAGGAGATACAGCCATTTTAAGTTTTGCAAGTGAAATTTCGAAATTTAATGCATTTTCAATGAAATTTCAAATTTTTTGATGGAGTCACGGATTAAGGCCCATTTCCCTCTAGGACGCATAGTTAAGGAGATACAGCCATTTTAAGTTTTGCAAGTGAAATTTCGATTTTTAATGCATTTTCAATGAAATTTCAAATTTTTTGATGGAGTCACGGATTAAGGCCCATTTCCCTCTAGGACGCATAGTTAAGGAGATACAGCCATTTTAAGTTTTGCAAGTGAAATTTCGATTTTTAATGGATTTTCAATGAAATTTCAAATTTTTCGATGGAGTCACGGATTAAGGCCCATTTCCCTCTAGGACGCATAGTTAAGGAGATACAGCCATTTTAAGTTTTGCAAGTGAAATTTCGATTTTTAATGCATTTTCAATGAAATTTAAAATTTTTTGATGGAGTCACGGATTAAGGCCCATTTCCCTCTAGGACGCATAGTTAAGGAGATACAGCCATTTTAAGTTTTGCAAGTGAAATTTCGATTTTTAATGCATTTTCAATGAAATTTCAAATTTTTTGATGGAGTCACGGATTAAGGCCCATTTCCCTCTAGGACGCATAGTTAAGGAGATACAGCCATTTTAAGTTTTGCAAGTGAAATTTCGATTTTTAATGGATTTTCAATGATATTTAAAATTTTTTGATGGAGTCACGGATTAAGGCCCATTTCCCTCTAGGACGCATAGTTAAGGAGATACGGCCATTTTAAGTTTTGCAAGTGGAATTTCGATTTTTAATGCATTTTCAATGAAATATAAAATTTTTTGATGGAGTCACGGATTAAGGCCCATTTCCCTCTAGGACGCATAGTTAAGGAGATACAGCCATTTTAAGTTTTGCTAGTGAAATTTCGAATTTTAATAAATTTTCAATGAAATTTCAAATTTTTTGATGGAGTCACGGATTAAGGCCCATTTCCCTCTAGGACGCATAGTTAAGGAGATACAGCCATTTTAAGTTTTGCAAGTGAAATTTCGATTTTTAATGGATTTTCAATGAAATTTCAAATTTTTTGATGGAGTCACGGATTAAGGCCCATTTCCCTCTAGGACGCATAGTTAAGGAGATACAGCCATTTTAAGTTTTGCTAGTGAAATTTTGAATTTTAATAAATTTTCAATGAATTTTCAAATTTTTTGATGGAGTCACGGATTAAGGCCCATTTCCCTCTAGGACGCATAGTTAAGGAGATACAGCCATTTTAAGTTTTGCAAGTGAAATTTCGATTTTTAATGCATTTTCAATGAAATTTAAAATTTTTCGATGGAGTCACGGATTAAGGCCCATTTCCCTCTAGGACGCATAGTTAAGGAGATACAGCCATTTTAAGTTTTGCAAGTGGAATTTCGATTTTTAATGCATTTTCAATGAAATTTAAAATTTTTTGATGGAGTCACGGATTAAGGCCCATTTCCCTCTAGGACGCATAGTTAAGGAGATACAGCCATTTTAAGTTTTGCAAGTGAAATTTCGATTTTTAATGCATTTTCAATGAAATTTCAAATTTTTTGATGGAGTCACGGATTAAGGCCCATTTCCCTCTAGGACGCATAGTTAAGGAGATACAGCCATTTTAAGTTTTGCAAGTGAAATTTCGATTTTTAATGCATTTTCAATGAAATTTCAAATTTTTTGATGGAGTCACGGATTAAGGCCCATTTCCCTCTAGGACGCATAGTTAAGGAGATACAGCCATTTTAAGTTTTGCAAGTGAAATTTCGATTTTTAATGCATTTTCAATGAAATTTCAAATTTTTTGATGGAGTCACGGATTAAGGCCCATTTCCCTCTAGGACGCATAGTTAAGGAGATACAGCCATTTTAAGTTTTGCTAGTGAAATTTCGAATTTTAATTAATTTTCAATGAATTTTCAAATTTTTGGATGGAGTCACGGATTAAGGCCCATTTCCCTCTAGGACGCATAGTTAAGGAGATACAGCCATTTTAAGTTTTGCAAGTGAAATTTCGATTTTTAATGGATTTTCAATGAAATTTAAAATTTTTCGATGGAGTCACGGATTAAGGCCCATTTCCCTCTAGGACGCATAGTTAAGGAGATACAGCCATTTTAAGTTTTGCAAGTGAAATTTCGATTTTTAATGCATTTTCAATGAAATTTAAAATTTTTTGATGGAGTCACGGATTAAGGCCCATTTCCCTCTAGGACGCATAGTTAAGGAGATACAGCCATTTTAAGTTTTGCAAGTGAAATTTCGATTTTTAATGCATTTTCAATGAAATTTCAAATTTTTTGATGGAGTCACGGATTAAGGCCCATTTCCCTCTAGGACGCATAGTTAAAGAGATACAGCCATTTTAAGTTTTGCAAGTGAAATTTCGATTTTTAATGCATTTTCAATGAAATTTCAAATTTTTTGATGGAGTCACGGATTAAGGCCCATTTCCCTCTAGGACGCATAGTTAAGGAGATACAGCCATTTTAAGTTTTGCAAGTGAAATTTCGATTTTTAATGGATTTTCAATGATATTTAAAATTTTTTGATGGAGTCACGGATTAAGGCCCATTTCCCTCTAGGACGCATAGTTAAGGAGATACAGCCATTTTAAGTTTTGCAAGTGGAATTTCGATTTTTAATGCATTTTCAATGAAATTTCAAATTTTTTGATGGAGTCACGGATTAAGGCCCATTTCCCTCTAGGACGCATAGTTAAGGAGATACAGCCATTTTAAGTTTTGCAAGTGAAATTTCGAATTTTAATAAATTTTCAATGAAATTTCAAATTTTTTGATGGAGTCACGGATTAAGGCCCATTTCCCTCTAGGACGCATAGTTAAGGAGATACAGCCATTTTAAGTTTTGCAAGTGAAATTTCGATTTTTAATGCATTTTCAATGAAATTTAAAATTTTTCGATGGAGTCACGGAGTAAGGCCCATTTCCCTCTAGGAGGCATAGTTAAGGAGATACAGCCATTTTAAGTTTTGCAAGTGAAATTTCGATTTTTAATGGATTTTCAATGAAATTTCAAATTTTTTGATGGAGTCACGGATTAAGGCCCATTTCCCTTTAGGACGCATAGTTAAGGAGATACAGCCATTTTAAGTTTTGCTAGTGAAATTTTGAATTTTAATAAATTTTCAATGAATTTTCAAATTTTTTGATGGAGTCACGGATTAAGGCCCATTTCCCTCTAGGACGCATAGTTAAGGAGATACAGCCATTTTAAGTTTTGCAAGTGAAATTTCGATTTTTAATGCATTTTCAATGAAATTTAAAATTTTTTGATGGAGTCACGGATTAAGGCCCATTTCCCTCTAGGACGCATAGTTAAGGAGATACAGCCATTTTAAGTTTTGCAAGTGGAATTTCGATTTTTAATGCATTTTCAATGAAATTTCAATTTTTCGATGGAGTCACGGATTAAGGCCCATTTCCCTTTAGGACGCATAGTTAAGGAGATACAGCCATTTTAAGTTTTGCAAGTGAAATTTCGAATTTTAATAAATTTTCAATGAAATTTCAAATTTTTTGATGGAGTCACGGATTAAGGCCCATTTCCCTCTAGGACGCATAGTTAAGGAGATACAGCCATTTTAAGTTTTGCAAGTGAAATTTCGATTTTTAATGCATTTTCAATGAAATTTAAAATTTTTCGATGGAGTCACGAATCAAGGCCCAATTCCCTCTAGGACGCATAGTTAAGGAGATACAGCCATTTTAAGTTTTGCAAGTGAAATTTAGATTTTTAATGCATTTTCAATGAAATTTTAAATTTTTTGATGGAGTCACGGATTAACGCCCATTTCCCTCTAGGACGCATAGTTAAGGAGATACAGCCATTTTAAGTTTTGCAAGTGAAATTTCGATTTTTAATGCATTTTCAATGAAATTTAAAATTTTTTGATGGAGTCACGGATTAAGGCCCATTTCCCTCTAGGACGCATAGTTAAGGAGATACAGCCATTTTAAGTTTTGCAATTGAAATTTCGATTTTTAATGGATTTTCAATGAAATTTCAAATTTTTTGATGGAGTCACGGATTAAGGCCCATTTCCCTCTAGGACGCATAGTTAAGGAGATACAGCCATTTTAAGTTTTGCAAGTGAAATTTCGATTTTAATAGATGAAATTTCAAATTTTTTGATGGAGTCACGGATTAAGGCCCATTTCCCTTTAGGAGGCATAGTTAAGGAGATACAGCCATTTTAAGTTTTGCAAGTGAAATTTCGATTTTTAATGGATTTTCAATGAAATTTTAAATTTTTCGATGGACTCACGGATTAAGGCCCATTTCCCTCTAGGACGCATAGTTAAGGAGATACAGCCATTTTAAGTTTTGCAAGTGAAATTTCGATTTTTAATGCATTTTCAATGAAATTTAAAATTTTTCGATGGAGTCACGGAGTAAGGCCCATTTCCCTCTAGGAGGCATAGTTAAGGAGATACAGCCATTTTAAGTTTTGCAAGTGAAATTTCGATTTTTAATGGATTTTCAATGAAATTTCAAATTTTTTGATGGAGTCACGGATTAAGGCCCATTTCCCTTTAGGACGCATAGTTAAGGAGATACAGCCATTTTAAGTTTTGCTAGTGAAATTTTGAATTTTAATAAATTTTCAATGAATTTTCAAATTTTTTGATGGAGTCACGGATTAAGGCCCATTTCCCTCTAGGACGCATAGTTAAGGAGATACAGCCATTTTAAGTTTTGCAAGTGAAATTTCGATTTTTAATGCATTTTCAATGAAATTTAAAATTTTTTGATGGAGTCACGGATTAAGGCCCATTTCCCTCTAGGACGCATAGTTAAGGAGATACAGCCATTTTAAGTTTTGCAAGTGGAATTTCGATTTTTAATGCATTTTCAATGAAATTTCAAATTTTTTGATGGAGTCACGGATTAAGGCCCATTTCCCTCTAGGACGCATAGTTAAGGAGATACAGCCATTTTAAGTTTTGCAAGTGAAATTTCGATTTTTAATGCATTTTCAATGAAATTTCAAATTTTTTGATGGAGTCACGGATTAAGGCCCATTTCCCTCTAGGACGCATAGTTAAGGAGATACAGCCATTTTAAGTTTTGCAAGTGAAATTTCGATTTTTAATGCATTTTCAATGAAATTTCAAATTTTTTGATGGAGTCACGGATTAAGGCCCATTTCCCTCTAGGACGCATAGTTAAGGAGATACAGCCATTTTAAGTTTTGCAAGTGAAATTTCGATTTTTAATGGATTTTCAATGAAATTTTAAATTTTTCGATGGACTCACGGATTAAGGCCCATTTCCCTTTAGGAGGCATAGTTAAGGAGATACAGCCATTTTAAGTTTTGCAAGTGAAATTTCGATTTTTAATGGATTTTCAATGAAATTTTAAATTTTTCGATGGACTCACGGATTAAGGCCCATTTCCCTCTAGGACGCATAGTTAAGGAGATACAGCCATTTTAAGTTTTGCAAGTGAAATTTCGATTTTTAATGCATTTTCAATGAAATTTAAAATTTTTCGATGGAGTCACGAATTAAGGCCCAATTCCCTCTAGGACGCATAGTTAAGGAGATACAGCCATTTTAAGTTTTGCAAGTGAAATTTCGATTTTTAATGGATTTTCAATGAAATTTCAAATTTTTTGATGGAGTCACGGATTAAGGCCCATTTCCCTCTAGGACGCATAGTTAAGGAGATACAGCCATTTTAAGTTTTGCAAGTGAAATTTCGATTTTTAATGCATTTTCAATGAAATTTAAAATTTTTCGATGGATTCACGAATTAAGGCCCAATTCCCTCTAGGACGCATAGTTAAGGAGATACAGCCATTTTAAGTTTTGCAAGTGAAATTTCGATTTTTAATGGATTTTCAATGAAATTTAAAATTTTTCGATGGAGTCACGGATTAAGGCCCATTTCCCTCTAGGACGCATAGTTAAGGAGATACAGCCATTTTAAGTTTTGCAAGTGAAATTTCGATTTTTAATGCATTTTCAATGAAATTTAAAATTTTTTGATGGAGTCACGGATTAAGGCCCATTTCCCTCTAGGACGCATAGTTAAGGAGATACAGCCATTTTAAGTTTTGCAAGTGAAATTTCGATTTTTAATGCATTTTCAATGACATTTCAAATTTTTCGATGGAGTCACGGATTAAGGCCCATTTCCCTCTAGGACGCATAGTTAAGGAGATACAGCCATTTTAAGTTTTGCAAGTGAAATTTCGATTTTTAATGGATTTTCAATGAAATTTCAAATTTTTTGATGGAGTCACGGATTAAGGCCCATTTCCCTCTAGGACGCATAGTTAAGGAGATACAGCCATTTTAAGTTTTGCAAGTGAAATTTCGATTTTTAATGCATTTTCAATGAAATTTCAAATTTTTTGATGGAGTCACGGATTAAGGCCCATTTCCCTCTAGGACGCATAGTTAAGGAGATACAGCCATTTTAAGTTTTGCTAGTGAAATTTCGAATTTTAATTAATTTTCAAATTTTTTGATGGAGTCACGGATTAAGGCCCATTTCCCTCTAGGACGCATAGTTAAGGAGATACAGCCATTTTAAGTTTTGCAAGTGAAATTTCGATTTTTAATGCATTTTCAATGAAATATCAAATTTTTTGATGGAGTCACGGATTAAGGCCCATTTCCCTCTAGGACGCATAGTTAAGGAGATACAGCCATTTTAAGTTTTGCAAGTGAAATTTCGATTTTTAATGGATTTTCAATGATATTTAAAATTTTTTGATGGAGTCACGGATTAAGGCCCATTTCCCTCTAGGACGCATAGTTAAGGAGATACAGCCATTTTAAGTTTTGCAAGTGGAATTTCGATTTTTAATGCATTTTCAATGATATATAAAATTTTTTGATGGAGTCACGGATTAAGGCCCATTTCCCTCTAGGACGCATAGTTAAGGAGATACAGCCATTTTAAGTTTTGCTAGTGAAATTTCGAATTTTAATAAATTTTCAATGAAATTTCAAATTTTTTGATGGAGTCACGGATTAAGGCCCATTTCCCTCTAGGACGCATAGTTAAGGAGATACAGCCATTTTAAGTTTTGCAAGTGAAATTTCGATTTTTAATGGATTTTCAATGAAATTTCAAATTTTTTGATGGAGTCACGGATTAAGGCCCATTTCCCTCTAGGACGCATAGTTAAGGAGATACAGCCATTTTAAGTTTTGCAAGTGAAATTTCGATTTTAATAGATGAAATTTCAAATTTTTTGATGGAGTCACGGATTAAGGCCCATTTCCCTTTAGGAGGCATAGTTAAGGAGATACAGCCATTTTAAGTTTTGCAAGTGAAATTTCGATTTTTAATGGATTTTCAATGAAATTTTAAATTTTTCGATGGACTCACGGATTAAGGCCCATTTCCCTCTAGGACGCATAGTTAAGGAGATACAGCCATTTTAAGTTTTGCAAGTGAAATTTCGATTTTTAATGCATTTTCAATGAAATTTAAAATTTTTCGATGGAGTCACGAATTAAGGCCCAATTCCCTCTAGGACGCATAGTTAAGGAGATACAGCCATTTTAAGTTTTGCAAGTGAAATTTCGATTTTTAATGGATTTTCAATGAAATTTCAAATTTTTTGATGGAGTCACGGATTAAGGCCCATTTCCCTCTAGGACGCATAGTTAAGGAGATACAGCCATTTTAAGTTTTGCAAGTGAAATTTCGATTTTTAATGCATTTTCAATGAAATTTAAAATTTTTCGATGGATTCACGAATTAAGGCCCAATTCCCTCTAGGACGCATAGTTAAGGAGATACAGCCATTTTAAGTTTTGCAAGTGAAATTTCGATTTTTAATGGATTTTCAATGAAATTTAAAATTTTTCGATGGAGTCACGGATTAAGGCCCATTTCCCTCTAGGACGCATAGTTAAGGAGATACAGCCATTTTAAGTTTTGCAAGTGAAATTTCGATTTTTAATGCATTTTCAATGAAATTTAAAATTTTTTGATGGAGTCACGGATTAAGGCCCATTTCCCTCTAGGACGCATAGTTAAGGAGATACAGCCATTTTAAGTTTTGCAAGTGAAATTTCGATTTTTAATGCATTTTCAATGACATTTCAAATTTTTCGATGGAGTCACGGATTAAGGCCCATTTCCCTCTAGGACGCATAGTTAAGGAGATACAGCCATTTTAAGTTTTGCAAGTGAAATTTCGATTTTTAATGGATTTTCAATGAAATTTCAAATTTTTTGATGGAGTCACGGATTAAGGCCCATTTCCCTCTAGGACGCATAGTTAAGGAGATACAGCCATTTTAAGTTTTGCAAGTGAAATTTCGATTTTTAATGCATTTTCAATGAAATTTAAAATTTTTTGATGGAGTCACGGATTAAGGCCCATTTCCCTCTAGGACGCATAGTTAAGGAGATACAGCCATTTTAAGTTTTGCTAGTGAAATTTCGAATTTTAATTAATTTTCAAATTTTTTGATGGAGTCACGGATTAAGGCCCATTTCCCTCTAGGACGCATAGTTAAGGAGATACAGCCATTTTAAGTTTTGCAAGTGAAATTTCGATTTTTAATGCATTTTCAATGAAATATCAAATTTTTTGATGGAGTCACGGATTAAGGCCCATTTCCCTCTAGGACGCATAGTTAAGGAGATACAGCCATTTTAAGTTTTGCAAGTGAAATTTCGATTTTTAATGGATTTTCAATGATATTTAAAATTTTTTGATGGAGTCACGGATTAAGGCCCATTTCCCTCTAGGACGCATAGTTAAGGAGATACAGCCATTTTAAGTTTTGCAAGTGGAATTTCGATTTTTAATGCATTTTCAATGATATATAAAATTTTTTGATGGAGTCACGGATTAAGGCCCATTTCCCTCTAGGACGCATAGTTAAGGAGATACAGCCATTTTAAGTTTTGCTAGTGAAATTTCGAATTTTAATAAATTTTCAATGAAATTTCAAATTTTTTGATGGAGTCACGGATTAAGGCCCATTTCCCTCTAGGACGCATAGTTAAGGAGATACAGCCATTTTAAGTTTTGCAAGTGAAATTTCGATTTTTAATGGATTTTCAATGATATTTAAAATTTTTTGTTGGAGTCACGGATTAAGGCCCATTTCCCTCTAGGACGCATAGTTAAGGAGATACAGCCATTTTAAGTTTTGCAAGTGGAATTTCGATTTTTAATGCATTTTCAATGAAATTTAAAATTTTTTGATGGAGTCACGGATTAAGGCCCATTTCCCTCTAGGACGCATAGTTAAGGAGATACAGCCATTTTAAGTTTTGCAAGTGAAATTTCGATTTTTAATGCATTTTCAATGAAATTTAAAATTTTTTGATGGAGTCACGGATTAAGGCCCATTTCCCTCTAGGACGCATAGTTAAGGAGATACAGCCATTTTAAGTTTTGCAAGTGAAATTTCAATTTTTAATGCATTTTCAATGAAATTTAAAATTTTTTGATGGAGTCACGGATTAAGGCCCATTTCCCTCTAGGACGCATAGTTAAGGAGATACAGCCATTTTAAGTTTTGCAAGTGAAATTTCGATTTTTAATGCATTTTCAATGAAATTTAAAATTTTTCGATGGAGTCACGGATTAAGGCCCATTTCCCTCTAGGACGCATAGTTAAGGAGATACAGCCATTTTAAGTTTTGCTAGTGAAATTTTGAATTTTAATAAATTTTCAATGAATTTTCAAATTTTTTGATGGAGTCACGAATTAAGGCCCATTTCCCTCTAGGACGCATAGTTAAGGAGATACAGCCATTTTAAGTTTTGCAAGTGAAATTTCGATTTTTAATGCATTTTCAATGAAATATAAAATTTTTTGATGGAGTCACGGATTAAGGCCCATTTCCCTCTACGACGCATAGTTAAGGAGATACAGCCATTTTAAGTTTTGCTAGTGAAATTTCGAATTTTAATTAATTTTCAATGAATTTTCAAATTTTTTGATGGAGTCACGGATTAAGGCCCATTTCCCTCTAGGACGCATAGTTAAGGAGATACAGCCATTTTAAGTTTTGCAAGTGAAATTTCGATTTTTAATGCATTTTCAATGAAATTTCAAATTTTTTGATGGAGGCCCATTTCCCTCTAGGACGCATAGTTAAGGAGATACAGCCATTTTAAGTTTTGCAAGTGAAATTTCGATTTTTAATGGATTTTCAATGATATTTAAAATTTTTTGATGGAGTCACGGATTAAGGCCCATTTCCCTCTAGGACGCATAGTTAAGGAAATACAGCCATTTTAAGTTTTGCAAGTGGAATTTCGATTTTTAATGCATTTTCAATGAAATATAAAATTTTTTGATGGAGTCACGGATTAAGGCCCATTTCCCTCTAGGACGCAAAGTTAAGGAGATACAGCCATTTTAAATTTTGCTAGTGAAATTTCGAATTTTAATAAATTTTCAATGAAATTTCAAATTTTTTGATGGAGTCACGGATTAAGGCCCATTTCCCTCTAGGACGCATAGTTAAGGAGATACAGCCATTTTAAGTTTTGCAAGTGAAATTTCGATTTTTAATGGATTTTCAATGATATTTAAAATTTTTTGTTGGAGTCACGGATTAAGGCCCATTTCCCTCTAGGACGCATAGTTAAGGAGATACAGCCATTTTAAGTTTTGCAAGTGAAATTTCGATTTTTAATGCATTTTCAATGAAATATAAAATTTTTTGATGGAGTCACGGATTAAGGCCCATTTCCCTCTAGGACGCATAGTTAAGGAGATACAGCCATTTTAAGTTTTGCAAGTGAAATTTCGATTTTTAATGCATTTTCAATGAAATTTAAAATTTTTTGATGGAGTCACGAATTGATGGAGTCACGGATTAAGGCCCATTTCCCTCTAGGACGCATAGTTAAGGAGATACAGCCATTTTAAGTTTTGCTAGTGAAATTTTGAATTTTAATAAATTTTCAATGAATTTTCAAATTTTTTGATGGAGTCACGAATTAAGGCCCATTTCCCTCTAGGACGCATAGTTAAGGAGATACAGCCATTTTAAGTTTTGCAAGTGAAATTTCGATTTTTAATGCATTTTCAATGAAATTTAAAATTTTTCGATGGAGTCACGAATTAAGGCCCAAGTGAAATTTAGATTTTTAATGCATTTTCAATGAAATTTCAAATTTTTTGATGGAGTCACGGATTAAGGCCCATTTCCCTCTAGGACGCATAGTTAAGGAGATACAGCCATTTTAAGTTTTGCTAGTGAAATTTCGAATTTTAATTAATTTTCAAATTTTTTGATGGAGTCACGGATTAAGGCCCATTTCCCTCTAGGACGCATAGTTAAGGAGATACAGCCATTTTAAGTTTTGCAAGTGAAATTTAGATTTTTAATGCATTTTCAATGAAATTTCAAATTTTTTGATGGAGTCACGGATTAAGGCCCATTTCCCTCTAGGACGCATAGTTAAGGAGATACAGCCATTTTAAGTTTTGCAAGTGAAATTTCGATTTTTAATGCATTTTCAATGAAATTTAAAATTTTTTGATGGAGTCACGGATTAAGGCCCATTTCCCTCTAGGACGCATAGTTAAGGAGATACAGCCATTTTAAGTTTTGCAATTGAAATTTCGATTTTTAATGGATTTTCAATGATATATAAAATTTTTTGATGGAGTCACGGATTAAGGCCCATTTCCCTTTAGGACGCATAGTTAAGGAGATACAGCCATTTTAAGTTTTGCTAGTGAAATTTTGAATTTTAATAAATTTTCAATGAAATTTCAAATTTTTTGATGGAGTCACGGATTAAGGCCCATTTCCCTCTAGGACGCATAGTTAAGGAGATACAGCCATTTTAAGTTTTGCAAGTGAAATTTTGATTTTTAATGGATTTTCAATGAAATTTAAAATTTTTCGATGGAGTCACGGATTAAGGCCCATTTCCCTTTAGGACGCATAGTTAAGGAGATACAGCCATTTTAAGTTTTGCTAGTGAAATTTTGAATTTAAATAAATTTTCAATGAAATTTCAAATTTTTTGATGGAGTCACGGATTAAGGCCCATTTCCCTCTAGGACGCATAGTTAAGGAGATACAGCCATTTTAAGTTTTGCAAGTGAAATTTCGATTTTTAATGGATTTTCAATGAAATTTCAAATTTTTCGATGGAGTCACGGATTAAGGCCCATTTCCCTCTAGGACGCATAGTTAAGGAGATATAGCCATTTTAAGTTTTGCAAGTGAAATTTCGACTTTTAATGCATTTTCAATGAAATTTAAAATTTTTCGATGGAGTCACGGATTAAGGCCCATTTCCCTCTAGGACGCATAGTTAAGGAGATACAGCCATTTTAAGTTTTGCAAGTGAAATTTCGATTTTTAATGCATTTTCAATGAAATTTAAAATTTTTCGATGGAGTCACGGATTAAGGCCCATTTCCCTCTAGGACGCATAGTTAAGGAGATACAGCAATTTTAAGTTTTGCAAGTGAAATTTAGATTTTTAATGCATTTTCAATGAAATTTAAAATTTATCGATGGAGTCACGGATTAAGGCCCATCCCTCTAGGACGCATAGTTAAGGAGATACAGCAATTTTAAGTTTTGCTAGTGAAATTTCGAATTTTAATTAATTTTCAATGATATTTAAAATTTTTTGATGGAGTCACGGATTAAGGCCCATTTCCCTCTAGGACGCATAGTTAAGGAGATACAGCCATTTTAAGTTTTGCAAGTGAAATTTCGATTTTTAATAAATTTTCAATGAAATTTCAAATTTTTTGATGGAGTCACGGATTAAGGCCCCTTTCCCTCTAGGACGCATAGTTAAGGAGATACAGCCATTTTAAGTTTTGCAAGTGAAATTTCGATTTTTAATAAATTTTCAATGAAATTTCAAATTTTTTGATGGAGTCACGGGTTAAGGCCCATTTCCCTCTAGGACGCATAGTTAAGGAGATACAGCCATTTTAAGTTTTGCAAGTGAAATTTAGATTTTTAATGCATTTTTAATGAAATTTTAAATTTTTTGATGGAGTCACGGATTAAGGCCCATTTCCCTCTAGGACGCATAGTTAAGGAGATACAGTCATTTTAAGTTTTGCAAGTGAAATTTCGATTTTTAATAAATTTTCAATGAAATTTCAAATTTTTTGATGGAGTCACGGATTAAGGCCCATTTCCCTCTAGGACGCATAGTTAAGGAGATACAGCCATTTTAAGTTTTGCAAGTGGAATTTCGATTTTTAATGCATTTTCAATGAAATATAAAATTTTTCGATGGAGTCACGGATTAAGGCCCATTTCCCTCTAGGCCGCATAGTTAAGGAGATACAGCCATTTTAAGTTTTGCTAGTGAAATTTCGAATTTTAATAAATTTTCAATGAAATTTCAAATTTTTTGATGGAGTCACGGATTAAGGCCCATTTCCCTCTAGGACGCATAGTTAAGGAGATACAGCCATTTTAAGTTTTGCAAGTGAAATTTCGATTTTTAATGGATTTTCAATGATATTTAAAATTTTTTGATGGAGTCACGGATTAAGGCCCATTTCCCTCTAGGACGCATAGTTAAGGAGATACAGCCATTTTAAGTTTTGCAAGTGGAATTTTGATTTTTAATGCATTTTCAATGAAACATAAAATTTTTTGATGGAGTCACGGATTAAGGCCCATTTCCCTCTAGGACGCATAGTTAAGGAGATACAGCCATTTTAAGTTTTGCAAGTGAAATTTCGATTTTTAATGCATTTTTAATGAAATTTTAAATTTTTTGATGGAGTCACGGATTAAGGCCCATTTCCCTCTAGGACGCATAGTTAAGGAGATACAGCCATTTTAAGTTTTGCAAGTGAAATTTCGATTTTTAATGCATTTTTAATGAAATTTTAAATTTTTTGATGGAGTCACGGATTAAGGCCCATTTCCCTCTAGGACGCATAGTTAAGGAGATACAGCCATTTTAAGTTTTGCAAGTGAAATTTTGATTTTTAATGGATTTTCAATGAAATTTAAAATTTTTTGATGGAGTCACGGATTTTTAAGTTTTGAATTGGAATTCAAAACTTAAAATGCAAGTGAAATTTCGATTTTTAATGCATTTTCAATGAAATTTAAAATTTTTCGATGGAGTCACGGATTAAGGCTCATTTCCCTCTAGGACGCATAGTTAAGGAGATACAGCCATTTTAAGTTTTGCAAGTGAAATTTCGATTTTTAATGGATTTTCAATGAAATTTCAAATTTTTCGATGGAGTCACGGATTAAGGCCCATTTCCCTCTAGGACGCATAGTTAAGGAGATACAGCCATTTTAAGTTTTGCAAGTGAAATTTTGATTTTTAATAGATTTTCAATGAAATTTCAAATTTTTTGATGGAGTCACGGATTAAGGCCCATTTCCCTCTAGGACGCATAGTTAAGGAGATACAGCCATTTTAAGTTTTGCAAGTGAAATTTCGATTTTTAATGGATTTTCAATGAAATTTAAAATTTTTTGATGGAGTCACGGATTAAGGCCCATTTCCCTCTAGGACGCATAGTTAAGGAGATACAGCCATTTTAAGTTTTGCAAGCGAAATTTCGATTTTTAATGCATTTTCAATGAAATTTAAAATTTTTCGATGGAGTCACGGAGTAAGGCCCATTTCCCTCTAGGAGGCATAGTTAAGGAGATACAGCCATTTTAAGTTTTGCAAGTGAAATTTAGATTTTTAATGGATTTTCAATGAAATTTAAAATTTTTTGATGGAGTCACGGATTAAGGCCCATTTCCCTTTAGGACGCATAGTTAAGGAGATACAGCCATTTAAAGTTTTGCTAGTGAAATTTTGAATTTTAATAAATTTTCAATGAATTTTCAAATTTTTTGATGGAGTCACGGATTAAGGCCCATTTCCCTCTAGGACGCATAGTTAAGGAGATACAGCCATTTTAAGTTTTGCAAGTGAAATTTCGATTTTTAATGGATTTTCAATGATATTTAAAATTTTTTGATGGAGTCACGAATTGATGGAGTCACGGAGTAAGGCCCATTTCCCTCTAGGACGCATAGTTAAGGAGATACAGCCATTTTAAGTTTTGCAAGTGAAATTTTGATTTTTAATAGATTTTCAATGAAATTTCAAATTTTTTGATGGAGTCACGGATTAAGGCCCATTTCCCTCTAGGACGCATAGTTAAGGAGATACAGCCATTTAAAGTTTTGCTAGTGAAATTTTGAATTTTAATAAATTTTCAATGAATTTTCAAATTTTTTGATGGAGTCACGAATTAAGGCCCATTTCCCTCTAGGACGCATAGTTAAGGAGATACAGCCATTTTAAGTTTTGCAAGTGAAATTTCGATTTTTAATGCATTTTCAATGAAATTTAAAATTTTTCGATGGAGTCACGAATTAAGGCCCAAGTGAAATTTCGATTTTTAATGCATTTTCAATGAAATTTAAAATTTTTTGATGGAGTCACGGATTAAGGCCCATTTCCCTCTAGGACGCATAGTTAAGGAGATACAGCCATTTTAAGTTTTGCAATTGAAATTTCGATTTTTAATGCATTTTCAATGAAATTTAAAATTTTTTGATGGAGTCACGGATTAAGGCCCATTTCCCTCTAGGACGCATAGTTAAGGAGATACAGCCATTTTAAGTTTTGCAAGTGAAATTTCGATTTTTAATAGATTTTCAATGAAATTTCAAATTTTTTGATAGAGTCACGGATTAAGGCCCATTTCCCTCTAGGACGCATAGTTAAGGAGATACAGCCATTTTAAGTTTTGCAAGTGAAATTTCAATTTTTAATGCATTTTCAATGAAATTTAAAATTTTTTGATGGAGTCACGGATTAAGGCCCATTTCCCTCTAGGACGCATAGTTAAGGAGATAAAGCCATTTTAAGTTTTGCAAGTGAAATTTCGATTTTTAATGGATTTTCAATGAAATTTCAAATTTTTCGATGGAGTCACGGATTAAGGCCCATTTCCCTCTAGGACGCATAGTTAAGGAGATACAGCCATTTTAAGTTTTGCAAGTGAAATTTCGATTTTTAATGCATTTTCAATGATATTTAAAATTTTTTGATGGAGTCACGAATTAAGGCCCAAGTGAAATTTCGATTTTTAATGCATTTTCAATGAAATTTAAAATTTTTTGATGGAGTCACGGATTAAGGCCCATTTCCCTCTAGGACGCATAGTTAAGGAGATACAGCCATTTTAAGTTTTGCAAGTGAAATTTCGATTTTTAATGCATTTTCAATGAAATTTAAAATTTTTTGATGGAGTCACGAATTAAGGCCCATTTCCCTCTAGGACGCATAGTTAAGGAGATACAGCCATTTTAAGTTTTGCAAGTGGAATTTCGATCTTTAATGCATTTTCAATGAAATATAAATTTTTTTGATGGAGTCACGGATTAAGGCCCATTTCCCTCTAGGACGCATAGTTAAGGAGATACAGCCATTTTAAGTTTTGCAAGTGAAATATCGATTTTTAAAGCATTTTCAATGAAATTTCAAATTTTTTGATGGAGTCACGGATTAAGGCCCATTTCCCTCTAGGACGCATAGTTAAGGAGATACAGCCATTTTAAGTTTTGCAAGTGAAATATCGATTTTTAAAGCATTTTCAATGAATTTTCAAATTTTTTGATGGAGTCACGGATTAAGGCCCATTTCCCTCTAGGACGCATAGTTAAGGAGATACAGCCATTTTAAGTTTTGCAAGTGAAATTTCGATTTTTAATGGATTTTCAATGAAATTTCAAATTTTTCGATGGAGTCACGGATTAAGGCCCATTTCCCTCTAGGACGCATAGTTAAGGAGATACAGCCATTTTAAGTTTTGCAAGTGAAATTTCGATTTTTAATGCATTTTCAATGAAATTTAAAATTTTTTGATGGAGTCACGGATTAAGGCCCATTTCCCTCTAGGACGCATAGTTAAAGAGATACAGCCATTTTAAGTTTTGCAAGTGAAATATCGATTTTTAAAGCATTTTCAATGAAATTTCAAATTTTTTGATGGAGTCACGGATTAAGGCCCATTTCCCTCTAGGACGCATAGTTAAGGAGATACAGCCATTTTAAGTTTTGCAAGTGAAATTTCGATTTTTAATGGATTTTCAATGATATTTAAAATTTTTTGATGGAGTCACGGATTAAGGCCCATTTCCCTCTAGGACGCATAGTTAAGGAGATACAGCCATTTTAAGTTTTGCAAGTGGAATTTCGATTTTTAATGCATTTTCAATGAAATATAAATTTTTTTGATGGAGTCACGGATTAAGGCCCATTTCCCTCTAGGACGCATAGTTAAGGAGATACAGCCATTTTAAGTTTTGCTAGTGAAATTTCGAATTTTAATAAATTTTCAATGAAATTTCAAATTTTTTGATGGAGTCACGGATTAAGGCCCATTTCCCTCTAGGACGCATAGTTAAGGAGATACAGCCATTTTAAGTTTTGCAAGTGAAATTTCGATTTTTAATGGATTTTCAATGAAATTTAAAATTTTTTGATGGAGTCACGGATTAAGGCCCATTTCCCTTTAGGACGCATAGTTAAGGAGATACAGCCATTTTAAGTTTTGCTAGTGAAATTTTGAATTTTAATAAATTTTCAATGAATTTTCAAATATTTTGATGGAGTCACGGATTAAGGCCCATTTCCCTTTAGGACGCATAGTTAAGGAGATACAGCCATTTTAAGTTTTGCAAGTGAAATTTCGATTTTTAATGCATTTTCAATGAAATTTAAAATTTTTCGATGGAGTCACGAATCAAGGCCCAATTCCCTCTAGGACGCATAGTTAAGGAGATACAGCCATTTTAAGTTTTGCTAGTGAAATTTCAAATTTTAATAAATTTTCAATGAAATTTCAAATTTTTCGATGGAGTCACGGATTAAGGCCCATTTCCCTCTAGGACGCATAGTTAAGGAGATACAGCCATTTTAAGTTTTGCTAGTGAAATTTCAAATTTTAATAAATTTTCAATGAAATTTCAAATTTTTTGATGGAGTCACGGATTAAGGCCCATTTCCCTCTAGGACGCATAGTTAAGGAGATACAGCCATTTTAAGTTTTGCAAGTGAAATTTCGATTTTTAATGGATTTTCAATGAAATTTCAAATTTTTCGATGGAGTCACGGATTAAGGCCCATTTCCCTCTACGACGCATAGTTAAGGAGATACAGCCATTTTAAGTTTTGCTAGTGAAATTTCAAATTTTAATAAATTTTCAATGAAATTTCAAATTTTTTGATGGAGTCACGGATTAAGGCCCATTTCCCTCTAGGACGCATAGTTAAGGAGATACAGCCATTTTAAGTTTTGCAAGTGAAATTTCGATTTTTAATGCATTTTCAATGAAATTTAAAATTTTTCGATGGAGTCACGAATCAAGGCCCAATTCCCTCTAGGACGCATAGTTAAGGAGATACAGCCATTTTAAGTTTTGCTAGTGAAATTTCAAATTTTAATAAATTTTCAATGAAATTTCAAATTTTTCGATGGAGTCACGGATTAAGGCCCATTTCCCTCTAGGACGCATAGTTAAGGAGATACAGCCATTTTAAGTTTTGCAAGTGAAATTTCAATTTTTAATGCATTTTCAATGAAATTTAAAATTTTTCGATGGAGTCACGGATTAAGGCCCATTTCCCTCTAGGACGCATAGTTAAGGAGATACAGCCATTTTAAGTTTTGCAAGTGAAATTTCGATTTTTAATGCATTTTCAATGACATTTCAAATTTTTCGATGGAGTCACGGATTAAGGCCCATTTCCCTCTAGGACGCATAGTTAAGGAGATACAGCCATTTTAAGTTTTGCAAGTGAAATTTCGAATTTTAATAAATTTTCAATGAAATTTCAAATTTTTCGATGGAGTCACGGATTAAGGCCCATTTCCCTCTAGGACGCATAGTTAAGGAGATACAGCCATTTTAAGTTTTGCAAGTGAAATTTCAATTTTTAATGCATTTTCAATGAAATTTAAAATTTTTCGATGGAGTCACGGATTAAGGCCCATTTCCCTCTAGGACGCATAGTTAAGGAGATACAGCCATTTTAAGTTTTGCAAGTGAAATTTCGATTTTTAATGGATTTTCAATGAAATTTCAAATTTTTTGATGGAGTCACGGATTAAGGCCCATTTCCCTCTAGGACGCATAGTTAAGGAGATACAGCCATTTTAAGTTTTGCTAGTGAAATTTCAAATTGTAATACATTTTCAATGAAATTTCAAATTTTTTGATGGAGTCACGGATTAAGGCCCATTTCCCTCTAGGACGCATAGTTAAGGAGATACAGCCATTTTAAGTTTTGCAAGTGAAATTTCGATTTTTAATGGATTTTCAATGAAATTTAAAATTTTTTGATGGAGTCACGGATTAAGGCCCATTTCCCTTTAGGACGCATAGTTAAGGAGATACAGCCATTTTAAGTTTTGCTAGTGAAATTTTGAATTTTAATAAATTTTCAATGAATTTTCAAATTTTTTGATGGAGTCACGGATTAAGGCCCATTTCCCTTTAGGACGCATAGTTAAGGAGATACAGCCATTTTAAGTTTTGCAAGTGAAATTTCGATTTTTAATGCATTTTCAATGAAATTTCAAATTTTTCGATGGAGTCACGGATTAAGGCCCATTTCCCTCTAGGACGCATAGTTAAGGAGATACAGCCATTTTAAGTTTTGCAAGTGAAATTTCAATTTTTAATGCATTTTCAATGAAATTTAAAATTTTTCGATGGAGTCACGAATTAAGGCCCAACTCCCTCTAGGACGCATAGTTAAGGAGATACAGCCATTTTAAGTTTTGCAAGTGAAATTTCGATTTTTAATGGATTTTCAATGACATTTCAAATTTTTCGATGGAGTCACGGATTAAGGCCCATTTCCCTCTAGGACGCATAGTTAAGGAGATACAGCCATTTTAAGTTTTGCAAGTGAAATTTCGATTTTTAATGCATTTTCAATGAAATTTCAAATTTTTCGATGGAGTCACGGATTAAGGCCCATTTCCCTCTAGGACGCATAGTTAAGGAGATACAGCCATTTTAAGTTTTGCAAGTGAAATTTCGATTTTTAATGCATTTTCAATGAAATTTCAAATTTTTCGATGGAGTCACGGATTAAGGCCCATTTCCCTCTAGGACGCATAGTTAAGGAGATACAGCCATTTTAAGTTTTGCAAGTGAAATTTCGATTTTTAATGCATTTTCAATGAAATTTAAAATTTTTCGATGGAGTCACGGAGTAAGGCCCATTTCCCTCTAGGAGGCATAGTTAAGGAGATACAGCCATTTTAAGTTTTGCAAGTGAAATTTCGATTTTTAATGGATTTTCAATGAAATTTAAAATTTTTTGATGGAGTCACGGATTAAGGCCCATTTCCCTTTAGGACGCATAGTTAAGGAGATACAGCCATTTTAAGTTTTGCTAGTGAAATTTTGAATTTTAATGCATTTTCAATGAAATTTCAAATTTTTCGATGGAGTCACGAATTAAGGCCCAATTCCCTCTAGGACGCATAGTTAAGGAGATACAGCCATTTTAAGTTTTGCAAGTGAAATTTCGATTTTTAATGGATTTTCAATGACATTTCAAATTTTTCGATGGAGTCACGGATTAAGGCCCATTTCCCTCTAGGACGCATAGTTAAGGAGATACAGCCATTTTAAGTTTTGCAAGTGAAATTTCGATTTTTAATGCATTTTCAATGAAATTTCAAATTTTTCGATGGAGTCACGGATTAAGGCCCATTTCCCTCTAGGACGCATAGTTAAGGAGATACAGCCATTTTAAGTTTTGCAAGTGAAATTTCGATTTTTAATGGATTTTCAATGAAATTTCAAATTCTTTGATGGAGTCACGGATTAAGGCCCATTTCCCTCTAGGACGCATAGTTAAGGAGATACAGCCATTTTAAGTTTTGCTAGTGAAATTTCAAATTGTAATACATTTTCAATGAAATTTCAAATTTTTTGATGGAGTCACGGATTAAGGCCCATTTCCCTCTAGGACGCATAGTTAAGGAGATACAGTCATTTTAAGTTTTGCTAGTGAAATTTTGAATTTTAATAAATTTTCAATGAATTTTCAAATTTTTTGATGGAGTCACGAATTAAGGCCCATTTCCCTCTAGGACGCATAGTTAAGGAGATACAGCCATTTTAAGTTTTGCAAGTGAAATTTCAATTTTTAATGCATTTTCAATGTAATTTAAAATTTTTCGATGGAGTCACGGATTAAGGCCCATTTCCCTCTAGGACGCATAGTTAAGGAGATACAGCCATTTTAAGTTTTGCAAGTGAAATTTCGATTTTTAATGGATTTTCAATGAAATTTCAAATTTTTCGATGGAGTCACGGATTAAGGCCCAATTCCCTTTAGGACGCATAGTTAAGGAGATACAGCCATTTTAAGTTTTGCAAGTGAAATTTCGATTTTTAATGCATTTTCAATGAAATTTCAAATTTTTCGATGGAGTCACGGATTAAGGCCCATTTCCCTCTAGGACGCATAGTTAAGGAGATACAGCCATTTTAAGTTTTGCAAGTGAAATTTCGATTTTTAATGGATTTTCAATGAAATTTCAAATTTTTTGATGGAGTCACGGATTAAGGCCCATTTCCCTCTAGGACGCATAGTTAAGGAGATACAGCCATTTTAAGTTTTGCTAGTGAAATTTCAAATTGTGATACATTTTCAATGAAATTTCAAATTTTTTGATGGAGTCACGGATTAAGGCCCATTTCCCTCTAGGACGCATAGTTAAGGAGATACAGCCATTTTAAGTTTTGCAAGTGAAATTTCGATTTTTAATGGATTTTCAATGAAATTTAAAATTTTTTGATGGAGTCACGGATTAAGGCCCATTTCCCTTTAGGACGCATAGTTAAGGAGATACAGAAATTTTAAGTTTTGCTAGTGAAATTTTGAATTTTAATAAATTTTCAATGAATTTTCAAATTTTTTGATGGAGTCACGGATTAAGGCCCATTTCCCTTTAGGACGCATAGTTAAGGAGATACAGCCATTTTAAGTTTTGCTAGTGAAATTTTGAATTTTAATAAATTTTCAATGAATTTTCAAATTTTTTGATGGAGTCACGAATTAAGGCCCATTTCCCTCTAGGACGCATAGTTAAGGAGATACAGCCATTTTAAGTTTTGCAAGTGAAATTTCAATTTTTAATGCATTTTCAATGAAATTTCAAATTTTTCGATGGAGTCACGAATTAAGGCCCAATTCCCTCTAGGACGCATAGTTAAGGAGATACAGCCATTTTAAGTTTTGCAAGTGAAATTTCGATTTTTAATGGATTTTCAATGACATTTCAAATTTTTCGATGGAGTCACGGATTAAGGCCCATTTCCCTCTAGGACGCATAGTTAAGGAGATACAGCCATTTTAAGTTTTGCAAGTGAAATTTCAATTTTTAATGCATTTTCAATGAAATTTAAAATTTTTCGATGGAGTCACGGAGTAAGGCCCATTTCCCTCTAGGAGGCATAGTTAAGGAGATACAGCCATTTTAAGTTTTGCAAGTGAAATTTCGATTTTTAATGGATTTTCAATGAAATTTAAAATTTTTTGATGGAGTCACGGATTAAGGCCCATTTCCCTTTAGGACGCATAGTTAAGGAGATACAGCCATTTTAAGTTTTGCAAGTGAAATTTTGAATTTTAATGCATTTTCAATGAAATTTCAAATTTTTCGATGGAGTCACGAATTAAGGCCCAATTCCCTCTAGGACGCATAGTTAAGGAGATACAGCCATTTTAAGTTTTGCAAGTGAAATTTCGATTTTTAATGGATTTTCAGTGACATTTCAAATTTTTCGATGGAGTCACGGATTAAGGCCCATTTCCCTCTAGGACGCATAGTTAAGGAGATACAGCCATTTTAAGTTTTGCAAGTGAAATTTCGATTTTTAATGCATTTTCAATGAAATTTCAAATTTTTCGATGGAGTCACGGATTAAGGCCCATTTCCCTCTAGGACGCATAGTTAAGGAGATACAGCCATTTTAAGTTTTGCAAGTGAAATTTCGATTTTTAATGGATTTTCAATGAAATTTCAAATTCTTTGATGGAGTCACGGATTAAGGCCCATTTCCCTCTAGGACGCATAGTTAAGGAGATACAGCCATTTTAAGTTTTGCTAGTGAAATTTCAAATTGTAATACATTTTCAATGAAATTTCAAATTTTTTGATGGAGTCACGGATTAAGGCCCATTTCCCTCTAGGACGCATAGTTAAGGAGATACAGCCATTTTAAGTTTTGCTAGTGAAATTTTGAATTTTAATAAATTTTCAATGAATTTTCAAATTTTTTGATGGAGTCACGAATTAAGGCCCATTTCCCTCTAGGACGCATAGTTAAGGAGATACAGCCATTTTAAGTTTTGCAAGTGAAATTTCAATTTTTAATGCATTTTCAATGAAATTTCAAATTTTTCGATGGAGTCACGGATTAAGGCCCATTTCCCTCTAGGACGCATAGTTAAGGAGATACAGCCATTTTAAGTTTTGCAAGTGAAATTTCGATTTTTAATGGATTTTCAATGAAATTTCAAATTTTTCGATGGAGTCACGGATTAAGGCCCAATTCCCTTTAGGACGCATAGTTAAGGAGATACAGCCATTTTAAGTTTTGCAAGTGAAATTTCGATTTTTAATGCATTTTCAATGAAATTTCAAATTTTTCGATGGAGTCACGGATTAAGGCCCATTTCCCTCTAGGACGCATAGTTAAGGAGATACAGCCATTTTAAGTTTTACAAGTGAAATTTCGATTTTTAATGGATTTTCAATGAAATTTCAAATTTTTTGATGGAGTCACGGATTAAGGCCCATTTCCCTCTAGGACGCATAGTTAAGGAGATACAGCCATTTTAAGTTTTGCTAGTGAAATTTCAAATTGTAATACATTTTCAATGAAATTTCAAATTTTTTGATGGAGTCACGGATTAAGGCCCATTTCCCTCTAGGACGCATAGTTAAGGAGATACAGCCATTTTAAGTTTTGCAAGTGAAATTTCGATTTTTAATGGATTTTCAATGAAATTTAAAATTTTTTGATGGAGTCACGGATTAAGGCCCATTTCCCTTTAGGACGCATAGTTAAGGAGATACAGACATTTTAAGTTTTGCTAGTGAAATTTTGAATTTTAATAAATTTTCAATGAATTTTCAAATTTTTTGATGGAGTCACGGATTAAGGCCCATTTCCCTTTAGGACGCATAGTTAAGGAGATACAGCCATTTTAAGTTTTGCTAGTGAAATTTTGAATTTTAATAAATTTTCAATGAATTTTCAAATTTTTTGATGGAGTCACGAATTAAGGCCCATTTCCCTCTAGGACGCATAGTTAAGGAGATACAGCCATTTTAAGTTTTGCAAGTGAAATTTCGATTTTTAATGCATTTTCAATGAAATTTCAAATTTTTCGATGGAGTCACGGATTAAGGCCCATTTCCCTCTAGGACGCATAGTTAAGGAGATACAGCCATTTTAAGTTTTGCAAGTGAAATTTCGATTTTTAATGGATTTTCAATGAAATTTCAAATTCTTTGATGGAGTCACGGATTAAGGCCCATTTCCCTCTAGGACGCATAGTTAAGGAGATACAGCCATTTTAAGTTTTGCTAGTGAAATTTCAAATTGTAATACATTTTCAATGAAATTTCAAATTTTTTGATGGAGTCACGGATTAAGGCCCATTTCCCTCTAGGACGCATAGTTAAGGAGATACAGCCATTTTAAGTTTTGCTAGTGAAATTTTGAATTTTAATAAATTTTCAATGAATTTTCAAATTTTTTGATGGAGTCACGAATTAAGGCCCATTTCCCTCTAGGACGCATAGTTAAGGAGATACAGCCATTTTAAGTTTTGCAAGTGAAATTTCAATTTTTAATGCATTTTCAATGTAATTTAAAATTTTTCGATGGAGTCACGGATTAAGGCCCAATTCCCTCTAGGACGCATATTTAAGGAGATACAGCCATTTTAAGTTTTGCAAGTGAAATTTCGATTTTTAATGGATTTTCAATGAAATTTCAAATTTTTCGATGGAGTCACGGATTAAGGCCCATTTCCCTCTAGGACGCATAGTTAAGGAGATACAGCCATTTTAAGTTTTGCAAGTGAAATTTTGATTTTTAATAGATTTTCAATGAAATTTCAAATTTTTTGATGGAGTCACGGATTAAGGCCCATTTCCCTCTAGGACGCATAGTTAAGGAGATACAGCCATTTTAAGTTTTGCAAGTGAAATTTCGATTTTTAATGGATTTTCAATGAAATTTAAAATTTTTCGATGGAGTCACGGATTAAGGCCCATTTCCCTCTAGGACGCATAGTTAAGGAGATACAGCCATTTTAAGTTTTGCAAGTGAAATTTCGATTTTTAATGGATTTTCAATGAAATTTCAAATTTTTCGATGGAGTCACGAATTAAGGCCCAATTCCCTCTAGGACGCATAGTTAAGGAGATACAGCCATTTTAAGTTTTGCAAGTGAAATTTCGATTTTTAATGGATTTTCAATGACATTTCAAATTTTTCGATGGAGTCACGGATTAAGGCCCATTTCCCTCTAGGACGCATAGTTAAGGAGATACAGCCATTTTAAGTTTTGCAAGTGAAATTTCGATTTTTAATGCATTTTCAATGAAATTTCAAATTTTTCGATGGAGTCACGAATTAAGGCCCAATTCCCTCTAGGACGCATATTTAAGGAGATACAGCCATTTTAAGTTTTGCAAGTGAAATTTCGATTTTTAATGGATTTTCAATGACATTTCAAATTTTTCGATGGAGTCACGGATTAAGGCCCATTTCCCTCTAGGACGCATAGTTAAGGAGATACAGCCATTTTAAGTTTTGCAAGTGAAATTTCGATTTTTAATGCATTTTCAATGAAATTTAAAATTTTTCGATGGAGTCACGAATTAAGGCCCAATTCCCTCTAGGACGCATAGTTAAGGAGATACAGCCATTTTAAGTTTTGCAAGTGAAATTTCGATTTTTAATGGATTTCAATGAAATTTAAAATTTTTCGATGGAGTCACGGATTAAGGCCCATTTCCCTCTAGGACGCATAGTTAAGGAGATACAGCCATTTTAAGTTTTGCAAGTGAAATTTCGATTTTTAATGGATTTTCAATGAAATTTCAAATTTTTCGATGGAGTCACGGATTAAGGCCCATTTCCCTCTAGGACGCATAGTTAAGGAGATACAGCCATTTTAAGTTTTGCAAGTGAAATTTCGATTTTTAATGCATTTTCAATGAAATTTAAAATTTTTTGATGGAGTCACGGATTAAGGCCCATTTCCCTCTAGGACGCATAGTTAAGGAGATACAGCCATTTTAAGTTTTGCAAGTGAAATTTCGATTTTTAATGCATTTTCAATGAAATTTAAAATTTTTTGATGGAGTCACGGATTAAGGCCCATTTCCCTCTAGGAGGCATAGTTAAGGAGATACAGCCATTTTAAGTTTTGCAAGTGAAATTTTGATTTTTAATAGATTTTCAATGAAATTTCAAATTTTTTGATGGAGTCACGGATTAAGGCCCATTTCCCTCTAGGACGCATAGTTAAGGAGATACAGCCATTTTAAGTTTTGCAAGTGAAATTTCGATTTTTAATGCATTTTCAATGAAATTTAAAATTTTTTGATGGAGTCACGGATTAAGGCCCATTTCCCTCTAGGACGCATAGTTAAGGAGATACAGCCATTTTAAGTTTTGCAAGTGAAATTTCGATTAATTTCACTTGCAATAGTGAAATAATGGATTTTCAATGAAATTTCAAATTTTTTGATGGAGTCACGGATTAAGGCCCATTTCCCTCTAGGACGCATAGTTAAGGAGATACAGCCATTTTAAGTTTTGCAAGTGAAATTTCGATTTTTAATGCATTTTCAATGATATATAAAATTTTTTGATGGAGTCACGGATTAAGGCCCATTTCCCTCTACGACGCATAGTTAAGGAGATACAGCCATTTTAAGTGTTGCTAGTGAAATTTCGAATTTTAATTAATTTTCAATGAATTTTCAAATTTTTTGATGGAGTCACGGATTAAGGCCCATTTCCCTCTAGGACGCATAGTTAAGGAGATACAGCCATTTTAAGTTTTGCAAGTGAAATTTCGATTTTTAATGCATTTTCAATGAAATTTAAAATTTTTTGATGGAGTCACGGATTAAGGCCCATTTCCCTCTACGACGCATAGTTAAGGAGATACAGCCATTTTAAGTTTTGCTAGTGAAATTTCGAATTTTAATAAATTTTCAATGAAATTTCAAATTTTTTGATGGAGTCACGGATTAAGGCCCATTTCCCTCTAGGACGCATAGTTAAGGAGATACAGCCATTTTAAGTTTTGCAAGTGAAATTTCGATTTGTAATGGATTTTCAATGAAATTTCAAATTTTTCGATGGAGTCACGGATTAAGGCCCATTTCCCTCTAGGACGCATAGTTAAGGAGATACAGCCATTTTAAGTTTTGCAAGTGAAATTTCGATTTTTAATGGATTTTCAATGAAATTTCAAATTTTTCGATGGAGTCACGGATTAAGGCCCATTTCCCTTTAGGACGCATAGTTAAGGAGATACAGCCATTTTAAGTTTTGCAAGTGAAATTTCGATTTTTAATAGATTTTCAATGAAATTTCAAATTTTTTGATGGAGTCACGGATTAAGGCCCATTTCCCTCTAGGACGCATAGTTAAGGAGATACAGCCATTTTAAGTTTTGCAAGTGAAATTTCGATTTTTAATGCATTTTCAATGAAATTTAAAATTTTTTGATGGAGTCACGGATTAAGGCCCATTTCCCTCTACGACGCATAGTTAAGGAGATACAGCCATTTTAAGTTTTGCTAGTGAAATTTCGAATTTTAATAAATTTTCAATGAAATTTAAAATTTTTTGATGGAGTCACGGATTAAGGCCCATTTCCCTCTAGGACGCATAGTTAAGGAGATACAGCCATTTTAAGTTTTGCAAGTGAAATTTCGATTTTTAATGCATTTTCAATGAAATTTCAAATTTTTCGATGGAGTCACGGATTAAGGCCCAATTCCCTCTAGGACGCATAGTTAAGGAGATACAGCCATTTTAAGTTTTGCAAGTGAAATTTCGATTTTTAATGCATTTTCAATGAAATTTCAAATTTTTCGATGGAGTCACGGATTAAGGCCCAATTCCCTCTAGGACGCATAGTTAAGGAGATACAGCCATTTTAAGTTTTGCAAGTGAAATTTCGATTTTTAATGGATTTTCAATGAAATTTCAAATTTTTCGATGGAGTCACGGATTAAGGCCCATTTCCCTCTAGGACGCATAGTTAAGGAGATACAGCCATTTTAAGTTTTGCAAGTGAAATTTCGATTTTTAATGGATTTTCAATGAAATTTCAAATTTTTCGATGGAGTCACGAATTAAGGCCCAATTCCCTCTAGGACGCATAGTTAAGGAGATACAGCCATTTTAAGTTTTGCAAGTGAAATTTCGATTTTTAATGGATTTTCAATGACATTTCAAATTTTTCGATGGAGTCACGGATTAAGGCCCATTTCCCTCTAGGACGCATAGTTAAGGAGATACAGCCATTTTAAGTTTTGCAAGTGAAATTTCGATTTTTAATGGATTTTCAATGAAATTTAAAATTTTTCGATGGAGTCACGAATTAAGGCCCAATTCCCTCTAGGACGCATAGTTAAGGAGATACAGCCATTTTAAGTTTTGCAAGTGAAATTTCGATTTTTAATGGATTTTCAATGACATTTCAAATTTTTCGATGGAGTCACGGATTAAGGCCCATTTCCCTCTAGGACGCATAGTTAAGGAGATACAGCCATTTTAAGTTTTGCAAGTGAAATTTCGATTAATTTCACTTGCAATAGTGAAATAATGGATTTTCAATGAAATTTCAAATTTTTTGATGGAGTCACGAATTAAGGCCCAATTCCCTCTAGGACGCATAGTTAAGGAGATACAGCCATTTTAAGTTTTGCAAGTGAAATTTCGATTTTTAATGGATTTTCAATGAATTTTAAAATTTTTTGATGGAGTCACGAATTAAGGCCCATTTCCCTCTAGGACGCATAGTTAAGGAGATACAGCCATTTTAAGTTTTGCAAGTGAAATTTCGATTTTTAATGCATTTTCAATGAAATTTCAAATTTTTTGATGGAGTCACGAATTAAGGCCCAATTCCCTCTAGGACGCATAGTTAAGGAGATACAGCCATTTTAAGTTTTGCAAGTGAAATTTCGATTTTTAATGGATTTCAATGAAATTTCAAATTTTTCGATGGAGTCACGGATTAAGGCCCATTTCCCTCTAGGACGCATAGTTAAGGAGATACAGCCATTTTAAGTTTTGCAAGTGAAATTTCGATTTTTAATGGATTTTCAATGAAATTTCAAATTTTTCGATGGAGTCACGGATTAAGGCCCATTTCCCTCTAGGACGCATAGTTAAGGAGATACAGCCATTTTAAGTTTTGCAAGTGAAATTTTGATTTTTAATAGATTTTCAATGAAATTTAAAATTTTTTGATGGAGTCACGGATTAAGGCCCATTTCCCTCTAGGACGCATAGTTAAGGAGATACAGCCATTTTAAGTTTTGCAAGTGAAATTTCGATTTTTAATGCATTTTCAATGAAATTTAAAATTTTTTGATGGAGTCACGGATTAAGGCCCATTTCCCTCTAGGAGGCATAGTTAAGGAGATACAGCCATTTTAAGTTTTGCAAGTGAAATTTTGATTTTTAATAGATTTTCAATGAAATTTCAAATTTTTTGATGGAGTCACGGATTAAGGCCCATTTCCCTCTAGGACGCATAGTTAAGGAGATACAGCCATTTTAAGTTTTGCTAGTGAAATTTCGAATTTTAATTAATTTTCAATGAATTTTCAAATTTTTTGATGGAGTCACGGATTAAGGCCCATTTCCCTCTAGGACGCATAGTTAAGGAGATACAGCCATTTTAAGTTTTGCAAGTGAAATTTCGATTTTTAATGCATTTTCAATGAAATTTAAAATTTTTTGATGGAGTCACGAATTAAGGCCCATTTCCCTCTAGGACGCATAGTTAAGGAGATACAGCCATTTTAAGTTTTGCAAGTGAAATTTCGATTAATTTCACTTGCAATAGTGAAATAATGGATTTTCAATGAAATTTCAAATTTTTTGATGGAGTCACGGATTAAGGCCCATTTCCCTCTAGGACGCATAGTTAAGGAGATACAGCCATTTTAAGTTTTGCAAGTGAAATTTCGATTTTTAATGCATTTTCAATGAAATATAAAATTTTTTGATGGAGTCACGGATTAAGGCCCATTTCCCTCTACGACGCATAGTTAAGGAGATACAGCCATTTTAAGTTTTGCTAGTGAAATTTCGAATTTTAATTAATTTTCAATGAATTTTCAAATTTTTTGATGGAGTCACGGATTAAGGCCCATTTCCCTCTAGGACGCATAGTTAAGGAGATACAGCCATTTTAAGTTTTGCAAGTGAAATTTCGATTTTTAATGCATTTTCAATGAAATTTAAAATTTTTTGATGGAGTCACGGATTAAGGCCCATTTCCCTCTACGACGCATAGTTAAGGAGATACAGCCATTTTAAGTTTTGCTAGTGAAATTTCGAATTTTAATAAATTTTCAATGAAATTTCAAATTTTTTGATGGAGTCACGGATTAAGGCCCATTTCCCTCTAGGACGCATAGTTAAGGAGATACAGCCATTTTAAGTTTTGCAAGTGAAATTTCGATTTTTAATGGATTTTCAATGATATTTAAAATTTTTTGATGGAGTCACGGATTAAGGCCCATTTCCCTCCAGGACGCATAGTTAAGGAGATACAGCCATTTTAAGTTTTGCAAGTGGAATTTCGATTTTTAATGCATTTTCAATGAAATATAAAATTTTTTGATGGAGTCACGGATTAAGGCCCATTTCCCTCTAGGACGCATAGTTAAGGAGATACAGCCATTTTAAGTTTTGCTAGTGAAATTTCGAATTTTAATAAATTTTCAATGAAATTTCAAATTTTTTGATGGAGTCACGGATTAAGGCCCATTTCCCTCTAGGACGCATAGTTAAGGAGATACAGCCATTTTAAGTTTTGCAAGTGAAATTTCGATTTGTAATGGATTTTCAATGAAATTTCAAATTTTTCGATGGAGTCACGGATTAAGGCCCATTTCCCTCTAGGACGCATAGTTAAGGAGATACAGCCATTTTAAGTTTTGCAAGTGAAATTTCGATTTTTAATGGATTTTCAATGAAATTTCAAATTTTTCGATGGAGTCACGGATTAAGGCCCATTTCCCTTTAGGACGCATAGTTAAGGAGATACAGCCATTTTAAGTTTTGCAAGTGAAATTTCGATTTTTAATAGATTTTCAATGAAATTTCAAATTTTTTGATGGAGTCACGGATTAAGGCCCATTTCCCTCTAGGACGCATAGTTAAGGAGATACAGCCATTTTAAGTTTTGCAAGTGAAATTTCGATTTTTAATGCATTTTCAATGAAATTTAAAATTTTTGATGGAGTCACGGATTAAGGCCCATTTCCCTCTACGACGCATAGTTAAGGAGATACAGCCATTTTAAGTTTTGCTAGTGAAATTTCGAATTTTAATAAATTTTCAATGAAATTTCAAATTTTTTGATGGAGTCACGGATTAAGGCCCATTTCCCTCTAGGACGCATAGTTAAGGAGATACAGCCATTTTAAGTTTTGCAAGTGAAATTTCGATTTTTAATGGATTTTCAATGAAATTTAAAATTTTTTGATGGAGTCACGGATTAAGGCCCATTTCCCTCCAGGACGCATAGTTAAGGAGATACAGCCATTTTAAGTTTTGCTAGTGAAATTTTGAATTTTAATAAATTTTCAATGAATTTTCAAATTTTTTGATGGAGTCACGGATTAAGGCCCATTTCCCTCTAGGACGCATAGTTAAGGAGATACAGCCATTTTAAGTTTTGCAAGTGAAATTTCGATATTTAATGCATTTTCAATGAAATTTAAAATTTTTTGATGGAGTCACGGATTAAGGCCCATTTCCCTCTAGGACGCATAGTTAAGGAGATATTTTAAGTTTTGCAAGTGAAATTTAGATTTTTAATAGATTTTCAATGAAATTTCAAATTTTTTGATGGAGTCACGTATTAAAGCCCATTTCCCTCTAGGACGCATAGTTAAGGAGATATAGCCATTTTAAGTTTTGCAAGTGAAATTTCGACTTTTAATGCATTGTCAATGAAATTTAAAATTTTTCGATGGAGTCACGGATTAAGGCCCATTTCCCTCTAGGACGCATAGTTAAGGAGATACAGCCATTTTAAGTTTTGCAAGTGAAATTTCGATTTTTAATAGATTTTCAATGAAATTTCAAATTTTTTGATGGAGTCACGGATTAAGGCCCATTTCCCTCTAGGACGCATAGTTAAGGAGATACAGCCATTTTAAGTTTTGCAAGTGAAATTTCGATTTTTAATGCATTTTTAATGAAATTTCAAATTTTTTGATGGAGTCACGGATTAAGGCCCATTTCCCTCTAGGACGCATAGTTAAGGAGATACAGCCATTTTAAGTTTTGCAAGTGAAATTTCGATTTTTAATGGATTTTCAATGAAATTTAAAATTTATCGATGGAGTCACGGATTAAGGCCCATTTCCCTCTAGGACGCATAGTTAAGGAGATACAGCCATTTTAAGTTTTGCTAGTGAAATTTTGAATTTTAATAAATTTTCAATGAATTTTCAAATTTTTTGATGGAGTCACGGATTAAGGCCCATTTCCCTCTAGGACGCATAGTTAAGGAGATATTTTAAGTTTTGCAAGTGAAATTTAGATTTTTAATGCATATTCAATGAAATTTAAAATTTTTCGATGGAGTCACGGATTAAGGCCCATTTCCCTCTAGGACGCATAGTTAAGGAGATACAGCCATTTTAAGTTTTGCAAGTGAAATTTCGAATTTTAATAAATTTTCAATGAAATTTCAAATTTTTCGATGGAGTCACGGATTAAGGCCCATTTCCCTCTAGGACGCATAGTTAAGGAGATACAGCCATTTTAAGTTTTGCAAGTGAAATTTCGATTTTTAATAGATTTTCAATGAGTCACGGATTAAGGCCCATTTCCCTCTAGGACGCATAGTTAAGGAGATACAGCCATTTTAAGTTTTGCTAGTAAAATTTCGAATTTTAGTTAATTTTCAATGATATTTAAAATTTTTTGATGATGTCACGGATTAAGGCCCATTTCCCTCTAGGACGCATAGTTAAGGAGATACAGCCATTTTTAGTTTTGCAAGTGGAATTTCGATTTTTAATGCATTTTCAATGAAATATAAAATTTTTTGATGGAGTCACGGATTAAGGCCCATTTCCCTCTAGGACGCATAGTTAAGGAGATACAGCCATTTTAAGTTTTGCTAGTGAAATTTCGAATTTTAATAAATTTTCAATGAAATTTCAAATTTTTTGATGGAGTCACGGATTAAGGCCCATTTCCCTCTAGGACGCATAGTTAAGGAGATACAGCCATTTTAAGTTTTGCAAGTGAAATTTCGATTTTTAATGCATTTTCAATGAAATTTAAAATTTTTCGATGGAGTCACGGAGTAGGGCCCATTTCCCTCTAGGACGCATAGTTAAGGAGATACAGCCATTTTAAGTTTTGCTAGTAAAATTTCGAATTTTAGTTAATTTTCAATGATATTTCAAATTTTTTGATGGAGTCACGGATTAAGGCCCATTTCCCTCTAGGACGCATAGTTAAGGAGATACAGCCATTTTAAGTTTTGCAAGTGAAATTTCGATTTTTAATGGATTTTCAATGATATTTAAAATTTTTTGATGGAGTCACGGATTAAGGCCCATTTCCCTCTAGGACGCATAGTTAAGGAGATACAGCCATTTTTAGTTTTGCAAGTGGAATTTCGATTTTTAATGCATTTTCAATGAAATATAAAATTTTTTTATGGAGTCACGGATTAAGGCCCATTTTCCTCTAGGACGCATAGTTAAGGAGATACAGCCATTTTAAGTTTTGCAAGTGAAATTTCGATTTTTAATGCATTTTCAATGAAATTTAAAATTTTTCGATGGAGTCACGAATCAAGGCCCAATTCCCTCTAGAATGGGCCCATTTCCCTCTAGGACGCATAGTTAAGGAGATACAGCCATTTTAAGTTTTGCAAGTGAAATTTCGATTTTTAATGGATTTTCAATGAAATTTAAAATTTTTCGATGGAGTCACGAATCAAGGCCCAATTCCCTCTAGGACGCATAGTTAAGGAGATACAGCCATTTTAAGTTTTGCTAGTGAAATTTCGAATTTTAATGCATTTTCAATGAAATTTAAAATTTTTTGATGGAGTCACGTATTAAAGCCCATTTCCCTCTAGGACGCATAGTTAAGGAGATACAGCCATTTTAAGTTTTGCTAGTAAAATTTCGAATTTTAGTTAATTTTCAATGATATTTCAAATTTTTTGATGGAGTCACGGATTAAGGCCCATTTCCCTCTAGGACGCATAGTTAAGGAGATACAGCCATTTTAAGTTTTGCAAGTGAAATTTCGATTTTTAATGGATTTTCAATGATATTTAAAATTTTTTGATGGAGTCACGGATTAAGGCCCATTTCCCTCTAGGACGCATAGTTAAGGAGATACAGCCATTTTTAGTTTTGCAAGTGGAATTTCGATTTTTAATGCATTTTCAATGAAATATAAAATTTTTTTATGGAGTCACGGATTAAGGCCCATTTTCCTCTAGGACGCATAGTTAAGGAGATACAGCCATTTTAAGTTTTGCAAGTGAAATTTCGATTTTTAATGCATTTTCAATGAAATTTAAAATTTTTCGATGGAGTCACGAATCAAGGCCCAATTCCCTCTAGAATGGGCCCATTTCCCTCTAGGACGCATAGTTAAGGAGATACAGCCATTTTAAGTTTTGCAAGTGAAATTTCGATTTTTAATGGATTTTCAATGAAATTTAAAATTTTTCGATGGAGTCACGAATCAAGGCCCAATTCCCTCTAGGACGCATAGTTAAGGAGATACAGCCATTTTAAGTTTTGCTAGTGAAATTTTGAATTTTAATGCATTTTCAATGAAATTTAAAATTTTTTGATGGAGTCACGTATTAAAGCCCATTTCCCTCTAGGACGCATAGTTAAGGAGATATAGCCATTTTAAGTTTTGCAAGTGAAATTTCGACTTTTAATGCATTGTCAATGAAATTTAAAATTTTTCGATGGAGTCACGGATTAAGGCCCATTTCCCTCTAGGACGCATAGTTAAGGAGATACAGCCATTTTAAGTTTTGCAAGTGAAATTTCGATTTTTAATAGATTTTCAATGAAATTTCAAATTTTTTGATAGAGTCACCAATTGAGGTCCATTTCCCTCTACGACGCATAGTTAAGGAGATACAGTCGTTTTAAGTTTTGCAAGTGAAATTTCGAATTTTAATGGCTTCTCAATGAAATTTCAAATTTTTTGATGGAGTCACGGATTAATGCCTATTTCCCTCTAGGACGCATAGTTAAGGAGATACAGCCATTTTAAGTTTTGCAAGTGAAATTTCGATTTTTAATGGATTTTCAATGAAATTTCAAATTTTTTGATGGAGTCACGGATTAATGCCTATTTCCCTCTAGGACGCATAGTTAAGGAGATACAGCCATTTTAAGTTTTGCAAGTGAAATTTCGATTTTTAATGGATTTTCAATGAAATTTCAAATTTTTTGATGGAGTCACGGATTAATGCCTATTTCCCTCTAGGACGCATAGTTAAGGAGATACAGCCATTTTATGTTTTGCAAGTGAAATTTTGATTTTTAATAGATTTTCAATGAAATTTCAAATTTTTTGATGGAGTCACGGATTAAGGCCCATTTCCCTCTAGGACGCATAGTTAAGGAGATACAGCCATTTTAAGTTTTGCAAGTGAAATTTCGATTTTTAATGGATTTTCAATGAAATTTAAAATTTTTTGATGGAGTCACGGATTAAGGCCCATTTCCCTCTAGGACGCATAGTTAAGGAGATACAGCCATTTTAAGTTTTGCAAGTGAAATTTCGATTTTTAATGGATTTTCAATGAAATTTCAAATTTTTTGATGGAGTCACGGATTAATGCCTATTTCCCTCTAGGACGCATAGTTAAGGAGATCCACCATTTTAAGTTTTGCAAGTGAAAATTCGATTTTTAATGGATTTTCAATGAAATTTCAAATTTTTCGATGGAGTCACGGATTAAGGCCCATTTCCCTCTAGGACGCATAGTTAAGGAGATACAGCCATTTTAAGTTTTGCAAGTGAAATTTCGATTTTTAATGCATTTTCAATGAAATTTAAAATTTTTTGATGGAGTCACGTATTAAAGCCCATTTCCCTCTAGGACGCATAGTTAAGGAGATATAGCCATTTTAAGTTTTGCAAGTGAAATTTCGACTTTTAATGCATTGTCAATGAAATTTAAAATTTTTCGATGGAGTCACGGATTAAGGCCCATTTCCCTCTAGGACGCATAGTTAAGGAGATACAGCCATTTTAAGTTTTGCAAGTGAAATTTCGATTTTTAATAGATTTTCAATGAAATTTCAAATTTTTTGATGGAGTCACGGATTAAGGCCCATTTCCCTCTAGGACGCATAGTTAAGGAGATACAGCCATTTTAAGTTTTGCAAGTGAAATTTCGATTTTTAATGCATTTTTAATGAAATTTCAAATTTTTTGATGGAGTCACGGATTAAGGCCCATTTCCCTCTAGACGCATAGTTAAGGAGATACAGCCATTTTAAGTTTTGCAAGTGAAATTTCGATTTTTAATGCATTTTCAATGAAATTTAAAATTTTTTGATGGAGTCACGGATTAAGGCCCATTTCCCTCTAGGACGCATAGTTAAGGAGATACAGCCATTTTAAGTTTTGCAAGTGAAATTTCGATTTTTAATGGATTTTCAATGACATTTCAAATTTTTCGATGGAGTCACGGATTAAGGCCCATTTCCCTCTAGGACGCATAGTTAAGGAGATACAGCCATTTTAAGTTTTGCAAGTGAAATTTCGATTTTTAATAGATTTTCAATGAAATTTCAAATTTTTTGATGGAGTCACGGATTAAGGCCCATTTCCCTCTAGGACGCATAGTTAAGGAGATACAGCCATTTTAAGTTTTGCTAGTGAAATTTCGAATTTTAATTAATTTTCAATGATATTTAAAATTTTTTGATGGAGTCACGGATTAAGGCCCATTTCCCTCTAGGACGCATAGTTAAGGAGATACAGCCATTTTAAGTTTTGCAAGTGAAATTTCGATTTTTAATGCATTTTCAATGAAATTTAAAATTTTTCGATGGAGTCACGAATTAAGGCCCAATTCCCTCTAGGACGCATAGTTAAGGAGATACAGCCATTTTAAGTTTTGCAAGTGAAATTTCGATTTTTAATGGATTTTCAATGAAATTTCAAATTTTTCGATGGAGTCACGGATTAAGGCCCATTTCCCTCTGGGACGCATAGTTAAGGAGATACAGCCATTTTAAGTTTTGCAAGTGAAATTTCGATTTTTAAATGATTTTCAATGAAATTTCAAATTTTTCGATGGAGTCACGGATTAAGGCCCATTTCCCTCTAGGACGCATAGTTAAGGAGATACAGCCATTTTAAGTTTTGCAAGTGAAATTTTGATTTTTAATAGATTTTCAATGAAATTTCAAATTTTTTGATGGAGTCACGGATTAAGGCCCATTTCCCTCTAGGACGCATAGTTAAGGAGATACAGCCATTTTAAGTTTTGCAAGTGAAATTTCGATTTTTAATGCATTTTCAATGAAATTTAAAATTTTTTGATGGAGTCACGGATTAAGGCCCATTTCCCTCTAGGACGCATAGTTAAGGAGATACAGCCATTTTAAGTTTTGCAAGTGAAATTTCGATTTTTAATGCATTTTCAATGAAATTTAAAATTTTTTGATGGAGTCACGTATTAAAGCCCATTTCCCTCTAGGACGCATAGTTAAGGAGATATAGCCATTTTAAGTTTTGCAAGTGAAATTTCGACTTTTAATGCATTGTCAATGAAATTTAAAATTTTTCGATGGAGTCACGGATTAAGGCCCATTTCCCTCTAGGACGCATAGTTAAGGAGATACAGCCATTTTAAGTTTTGCAAGTGAAATTTCGATTTTTAATGGATTTTCAATGAAATTTAAAATTTTTTGATGGAGTCACGGATTAAGGCCCATTTCCCTCTAGGACGCATAGTTAAGGAGATACAGCAATTTTAAGTTTTGCAAGTGAAATTTCGATTTTTAATGCATTTTCAATGAAATTTAAAATTTTTTGATGGAGTCACGGATTAAGGCCCATTTCCCTCTAGGACGCATAGTTAAGGAGATACAGTCATTTTAAGTTTTGCTAGTGAAATTTCGATTTTTAATAAATTTTCAATGAAATTTAAAATTTTTTGATGGAGTCACGGATTAAGGCCCATTTCCCTCTAGGACGCATAGTTAAGGAGATACAGCCATTTTATGTTTTGCAAGTGAAATTTCGATTTTTAATGGATTTTCAATGAAATTTCAAATTTTTTGATGGAGTCACGGATTAAGGCCCATTTCCCTCAAGGACGCATAGTTAAGGAGATACAGCCATTTTAAGTTTTGCAAGTGAAATTTCGATTTTTAATGCATTTTCAATGAAATATAAAATTTTTTGATGGAGTCACGGATTAAGGGCCATTTCCCTCTAGGACGTATAGTTAAGGAGATACAGCCATTTTAAGTTTTGCTAGTGAAATTTCGAATTTTAATAAATTTTCAATGAAATTTAAAATTTTTTGATGGAGTCACGGATTAAGGCCCATTTCCCTCTAGGACGCATAGTTAAGGAGATACAGCCATTTTAAGTTTTGCAAGTGAAATTTCGATTTTTAATGGATTTTCAATGATATTTAAAATTTTTTGATGGAGTCACGGATTAAGGCCCATTTCCCTCTAGGACGCATAGTTAAGGAGATACAGCCATTTTAAATTTTGCAAGTGGAATTTTGATTTTTAATGCATTTTCAATGAAATATAAAATTTTTTGATGGAGTCACGGATTAAGGCCCATTTCCCTCTAGGACGCATAGTTAAGGAGATACAGCCATTTTAAGTTTTGCAAGTGAAATTTCGATTTTTAATAGATTTTCAATGAAATTTCAAATTTTTTGATAGAGTCACCAATTGAGGTCCATTTCCCTCTACGACGCAT